>NW_019213313.1:205623-212672 GCF_002532875.2 Varroa jacobsoni | reverse complement strand
ACATTTACATTCAGATCTGCGCGCAGTCTGTCGAAAATAAGACGCTTCAAATCAGCGTGGATGAAATTAATGAAGCTCGACAGGCGCTCACCTCCGAGCTGGCGAATAGTGAGCGCAAATATAGCGAACTTCTACATGCCTTTCGGGTACGTAAATGATATACTCTGTCAGGACTCCTTTCGACTCTTTTTAACATATCTACCCCATCTCAAAGTTCCAGACCATCCAACGCTGTTTTACTATTGAAGCAGCGCAATGTTATGTTACGATAAATCTTCGTTAACAACACCTTTTTAGCTATTTATTAATAATTCGTTGACGCAATTGAGTCATTTAACCCAGCCTATTATGTGAATTGTTATCTTCTATCGAAGGCACTCCAGGAGGACTTACGTCAAAAACATCATTATTCGGATATCGAAAGTGACTGTGACATCGTTGAAAGGCACGATACTGAGTACGAACTCGACAAGAACGATGCGTTCGAAGTTAATTATAGGGTCGTCGAAAGCCCTGGTCAAATCGGGCACAACTCATTGGCTGCTGAACTGTCGACTTTAACAATGGATAACTCAACGGAACCTGATTCTTCCTTTGGGTATGAAGATATTACGAGCGAAAGAGGATCTGATCCTATCTACTCTATTGAACACAGCTTCCTCTACGGCTAATTCTCTGACTCCATGACCGAAGTGGCTCTTGGTGCTAGCTTTCTGTATTTTTCATATCATGCATAGACAAGGAGTTGTTGGGATGATGGCTGGCACTAGGTCTTTTTTTCTGCCAAAACTATCCCGTTCCTATTTTGTTGTCATGTTTTTTCTTTATTTGGCCCCACTGGTATCCTTGTATCCCGATATATCGACTGCATCCTTTGCTCATGTGTTTTGGCCAGGAAAAGAACGTTTTTCACCGTGGGCTAATTATTCATTCCTTCCTTCTCGCCAACTTAGTCAACAGAGAATTTCCGGAGCCGACAGCTTACCACATCTGTTCTGTAACGGTGATGATATCAGTAAATGGCCGGTCGATTCAGACGAACCGGAAGTAATGTCTGACGTGAGCAGCGCTGGAGCATCAACAGATCGAAAGAAACACAAATCAAAAAGGATAGAAACTCAGATAGTCCTTCAAAGTCGTGGAAAAAAGGGTAACGCTCTTTGTGAGGGCTGCCTTGTAAGAAAGAACGCACAGCAGATGTAAGTTATTGAGGATCTGATTTGTAATGTATTTGATACTGAGATTATTGATATGAGTATAGTTTCTATATGGCTTGACCGATATCGAAGTGTGTCCGATAAATAGCTCTCGTATGCAAATATTTCTATGGCTGCATCTGCGTATGAGCTGGCTAGTTAGTATGCGCCAATATAAGCCAGCATCGCCATATCGATATTTCATATTATTGCTATTTTCTTAATTCTATTTATTTGTTATTGTACTATCAGTTCCAGATTGTTATGCCTTGTCTTCGCGTGTCTATTTATTGCCCAAACGTTTCGACGGCTCATCATGGATTTGCTCAACTGATTTTCAAAATTTCCCGCCAAAGTGATATCTTGCATTGGGCTAGGGAGCTTTTAATACGGTAGTACAAACGAAGGTTGACGCTTTCGAATATCTCTGCTGAGCATTAATTCGGTGTCAGAGATTCTCTCTAGAACATGTCAAATTTTTGCCTGAGCTATATTTTATATGTATCGTCTCATCATTATCTATTTAAACCTTCAGCAAAAAGTTCAGATTAGTATGAAGTCAATCAGAAAGAAGATTAGCGTAGATAGATGACAATTATTATATTAAATATATATAATATAGTCAAATATAGAAGCAAAAGGCGAAGAAAGCCAGGCGCAAACCTAGCCTAAGTTTTTACGTGCTTGATAATTCTCATTTTCTAAACGATTAAAATTTTACAGGTTATTTCACTTTTACTAGACATTCGTTATAAGTGGTTAAAAAGACCGTGACAAAATATTATTTTTTTTTAAAGCCTAAATCAATACGGTTGTCAAACTAAATAATAATTACGGTGGATACCTTATATAACGTATGCCAACGTGCGTCTACATAATTTTAGTAGTTCTAGTCGCTGCTGACGGCCAACGTTGTGTTGGATAATTCGACCCTCTGGTAGGAAAAGACGACTGTGGCATAATAGCGACCAAGGGTCCATTACATTAGCCACGCAATATCTCTAATAGCTCACCACCGATGTTTTGAACAGGTTGATACGGGCTTTATTGTATTGAGGTTAGCCTTAATACTATAGAGCCTTGTTATGATCAAATACTGCAAATATCTCTCCCTACGTGCGTGTTTAAAGAGCGTAACGTCGAGTGATCAGGGCAACTTCTTATGTATACCTTTTTACTTGGGGCATGCTAGATGTTGGGCCTAACTGAATAGGCGATTAAACGTACACGCAGTCTACGTGAATGTATTCTCTAATGTGTGCTGTTTAATGCGTTGTAGTGTGAATGAGAAACAATGCTGTCTGTAATATTTATTTAGATTCTTTTGTGTCTGGTATCATAGGTATGAACAAGCGAAATGAAAGCTCGTTATCATCTTGAGAAACGTCAAGAAATGTATCCATTAATTCAATCAAAGGTTATCTAAGCATACCTATTTTATATACAACAATAAGGTTCTGGCAGTACGAACTTACATGCATCAATATGTCATATGGTCCCCATTGCCGGATGCGGAATCGCTCCGGCGCTAAAAGCTTTCATAATATATTACTATATATGCAATGACATATGAACAATAATAAAATTACGTACTTTATAAATTACGTAAATTTTTGCCATTTATACGTATACGTAAGTGGCCTTTTCCTTTTGGAAATGTAGGCGATTTATAAACTTGTATATTTTCATTATGGTGTTTTTTACGAATAGTCGTATTCAGACGTGTATGTTCTGCTTGTTGTACTGCGAACTGTAAGCTGTTAATAATACATCGTTACCCTTTAGGCGCTTATAGAATAATTCGGTTTCTGGCCGAAGCTGCTCGAGATAAACTGCACTGGTGTGTGACCCTTGCCCGCCGATTACCAATGGAATGATCCAGGATGAAATATATTAGTTACCAGCCAAATGTTTTCATCAAAGAGTGCCAGTTTTTTTAAGATCAAAATAAGAATCGTAGAATTAAGTTATCTCATATGTTTTAGTAATTAATATAGGATCCCTTCCTCTTTGCGAATGGTACAGGAAGTACCGACGCGGAAACCAAATCGTTTTCCTAAAAGTTATCAAAATCAAAACGATCTTTCTAATACAGTACTGATTATTTCCATCTCTGGCTGTTTTTTTTCTAGTGTCATTTGTTTGAGTAACCACATATTTTAACCTTCTGTTAGCAGCGAGGCATATACTCATCGATTCGATATCGATATGTGGTTGGGTTTATCATTGAGTCTATTTTTTTTTTCACTATCATCAAAAAGTTTTCGAAAAAACCGGCATGGAAAATATGCACTGTGTGCGAAGAAAATCTTACAACTGGGAACATTTGCTAAAATCGGTTTCCAATATCTGATTTTCCACTTGAAGAACGTGGTCGTTCTCGACTTCTTGAGGCGGTAACGAAGTTGGCAGTGGATGCCAGTTTTGGCTGATGACGTTCGGCTCTTCCAAGGCTACCTAAGAACATCTCGTGTACACGCTCTAAAGTGTGCTCTTGGACGAATGATAAACTGAGTATCATTTGCGTCTGTAGATATAAACGATGTGAGGCTTAAGTTGAGGCATTAAGTTGTTGGAGGCCTCGCGAAGAAGGGCGGGATATGTGTCTCATGAGAGAAGTAAAAATACGTCCAAGAAAACCAATTGTTCCACTCGAGTACATTTTTGAACGTTGTGTAACTATGAAGCCGAGCGCGCGCATCCCACGGTTTTCTCCAAATGGCCCCAAAACCAGATCAAGCCAGTGATCAGTTTCCGACTGGATGTAGCTCGTTTAGAGTGTCCTTATATCTTGAGGTAACGTCTACAACTTCATACTGACTGCGACCGTCGTACAGCCTTCATTGACTGTGAGCGCCCTTGCCTCTCTGTTCTCTACAAGGACTACCGCTAAAATGAACTTGAACACGATTGACTTGCTCAGGCTTTCTTTCACCTACAGGACAATTCATGACGGTCAAGAGTATAGATCTCTTTATCGCTGTAGAAGAATATTTTATCACAACACAGGCGCACCCCCTACGAAGTTTTTACTAATCCCTCTAATCAGCACATTCGAACAAAGGTGATAAATATAAATAGCGTTAATTTACAAAACGAGGAATATGACCATTTACCGTTAAACGTATAAGTTAAATTCGCCAAGTATGACTGGCATTGAAAAAATCGAAAATATCCAGTGTATCATTGATGTTATAATTTATTCCGGTCATAACGATCTTCTAGGTAACGTTAAGCGGCATCACACTTGATATCCACGCGCTAGCGGATTGTTCAACATCGTCGACGCTCCAATCTGCGATGTTACGCTGTACGTGGTGAAGAGAATGAGCCAAAGCATCAAGATCGCTTCTTCGATGAATCCAGAAAATCATCAATTTTTTTTAAGACTTTGCAGCGGCTTAGGCTTATAAAGCTTTCTTAGTGATTCATACGATAAAGTACATAACGAGGCCATATAATCTGTTGGTGCAATATGTCGATTTGCATACAGAAACTCAAATCATGTTTTTTTTTTAATTATTTTGGGCGGTGTCATGATGTTGACGCTAACTAGCATGGCATTATTTGATAGCACAAGTCTGATTATGGCTAAATGAATGTAGTGTACTTATTTTAGTTTGTCAACACTCCTGTTAGCAGTTTCGATATTATTATTGTTCGCGTATATTTATTTATTTATTTAGTGGATTATATAGACCTATACAATATACAGTAAGCACGATTAGACTGACAAAGCTAATTTATCTACGCGGTTTAGGTCAACTTTGCCTAAACGTCTCAGGTCAGGTATCTACATGAGATTCGATGCGAAATATAATAAGGACACATATTATTTCCTCAATATAACGGGTATATCAGGATAATATAGGTGGTGACCATACGTCCAGCTAACGATCAAGCATTTCCTTGCAACACCGATGGCGCCTGTTCAATTACTATGACAGTACTCTAAGTAAACACCAATATAAACTTGAAAGCCAATAATTAATTTAGTCCAATAATTTTAGCCAACATATAATTACTATCTAGTCTCATATATGATACATTAACCCCCAATAAAAACCCTAGATCTGGCCAGAGCAAAGCGACATAATAAAGTCACAATTAAATAGTCATCACACCGTTCGTCGCATGACCTTGGGGTATTTTGTGTAATTTTGGAATTCATCGTCAATTCTACATACTCTGATCCGTAAAATTGGTCAAGACGGTTTCTGGTAGCGGACGGACAACTAGAACGTCACAGGTGTGATTTATGCGCAGGCCTTCGAAGGCCGTCATAAAAGGCTCGCCTGTACCAACAGCTGCAATGTGATCAACGTCGGCTCTGGGTAATAGGTAAGGACAGCCCGGGCCAATAATCGTCCCTCCGACGAAATTTCGACATTTCGATCCAGTCCAGACTGAGTTTTTAATGGTCGTCTACGCATAATTTCTAAAAAATATGCGAGAATAAACCACGCTTATGAGGTAGGTATTTTACCCAAGTAGCGGCTCATAGTAGCTTGGTGAATCTGCCCATTGATTTCAATGGAGAGTAAATTTCTTGTTAAACTACTAGGCCGCAGTGTGGTACCTATATACAAGCGAAGCTTGGATAATGTTCGATGATTCGGTTGCTTGCACGAATCATGTTAATGCATATAGATGAAAAGTTTTTTTAGAGAGAAAATTTATTCCAGGATGGGATCTATTTAACCTCAAAATAAACACTCAGTGATTTTTTTTTATTTTTTTGACAATACCACTATAGAAGGTACCCGAAATATATAACCTTACTCGAACTGGCTTAGCTAATACACGTTTTCTATGTGAACACAAATATAAGGCATAGTTTCCATTGGAGATAATGCAGGTTATAATTTATTCAAACTGTCCTAAGGATACAATACAATCGCTGCTAAAGAGCAATAATATCGCAGGCAACATCTGCCCTTGCTAGACATACAGCCAGCATTCTCAGGCCAATCATACATACGCACCTCTCGAATATAGTGAAGATGGTCCGGGCAGTTAGAAAATTTTACAGTTTGAAAGATTCGGTGACTGGTTGTTGTTTGAAGGGCACAAAAAGTTTGCAAAATATACCGGATTTAGCACGACATAGTGCAGTGCATCGTAATAGAAAAAAATAACGTTTCAAAGCATCATACAAGAAAACCTTTTCTTATCCTAGTTTGGTTATAGCTCTTCATTACGTTAGAGGAGCCAATCTCTGCCTCGTGGTAATGTTACAAACTTAAAGCTGGTGTCAATGGGATTACTGCTGCGATTTCGGCATAGACGCTTTCTCGAGCCATGTCCTGTAAGAACTAGCAAACGTATTTAAGGAGTAAATTTTATTAATTCAGCATTAGTGCTAGAGATTATCTTACTGTTATAAATGCATCCAATGTGATCAACGATAATATAAAGAAAAAACACTTAACAGCCTCGTGTCGGAAAAGGCCCAACTCGGCCAACCCAGCCAGTACTAGTCTAGTTAAACTTTAGTGCATGTTTACCAAAATAACAAGTTATTACTAAGCGATACGTGAAATGTTTATCTATGTTTGCAAAAAAAACTGCATGACATTGCCATGCGAAGATACTTACAGAATCAAACAAATGTAGTCTAGAATACTTTTACCTAGATGGGAGTTCTATCAAGCTTTGAGCTTTGTTTGAAGTGAACGCTTAGGCAATAGTTTCAGATAGGCACGGAAAAAACAGCCAAGACGAAACAATAGCCAATAAATTAATTATCTTAAATTAAATTAATAAAATTATCAAGAATACTTTCACCAAGCGTGTCAACTAAAAATGCTTCGTGGACATAGCTATATGCAATAATTTCGTTGTTAATAAATA
>NW_019213313.1:83616-205523 GCF_002532875.2 Varroa jacobsoni | reverse complement strand
CATTAACTGGATTTTACGAACCCGTTTTCCGACCTGAATATTATCTCTTGTAAGCAGCAATATCCTCTCAAGGTCAAAATGTAGCAGGACTTTCCCCTAAAGAAATGAATGATACTTTTAATGGTCAAGAGCAGTGCTCTTTCTTTATCTTGCATCATGGGTATTTTGCCGAGCCAATATATACATGATCGACATTACCTTGCTGGCATTAATTGACGGGTTATTACACGTTTCTGCTAATGCATCCTCTGGGGGCAAATGTGCGCTTTGTGTTTGAAAAAATTTTGTGTGAGATGGACTTTTGCGTATGGTATCATCATCTCCGGTGGCGGCGCCGCGCTTTTGTTCCGAAACGTGTGTAAGCATTTCCAGTGATGTACATTATTCCAGATCTTAGCTGGAGTTGTTTCGAGTCAAATATCTCCAACGCTTACGGTATTGTCGTCAAATGTGATTATCTAGAGCGAGCGTTTTGCCATTAGAGGGTATTGTGATGAGACGGAGAATCACTTGTCACTAAGAAAAATCTCTCATTGATAAAAAAACGTATGATAGTAAATATATTGACCTGATTTTAATTATTTCTCACTCACGTTTTACATTTTACAGTAAACAGTGTGTGAACTTTTTATGTTTTTACGTAAAAACGAATTCGAATCAGCTCAAATCGTAAGTAAATAGATATTAGATGAGCGATATTTTATTGAAATTAATTTTTTGTTGACCAGAGTGTGCTGCAGTTCAGCGTCGATGGGGTCTTCGAAGAAAAAGACTGATCGTCGTGTGCGACTGTAAGAGTAGTCGCCACTGCCGACGGACATAGCGTTGATGTTCGATAGATTATGACAAAGTGGTCTCAGACCATAAACCTGCGTAGATATATAAATGTAAATATATAATATTGAGAAAAAATATGAAAATAAAAAAAGTAATAGGCATCTCTTACTATTTGTTAACGCTTTCTTCATAAGATATCACCTCGGCGGGCTCCTGAGTCTAGGACAGTTAGGCCCAGCTTTATATTTTATATAAATTAAAACACAAGCAAGTCGCCAACACAGACGGGACGCCGTTTAAAAACATTGACGCTTGGCTTCATAATGGAAACAAATCAGAATGCTTGTTTGTTGTTTGGTGTTTTCTAAAAATAAAAAGAAAAAAAATCTTCTTGATAACATATTCGGGGCACGCATGATTTCCACAGCATATTTAGGCGGTTACATCGGTGCGGTTATTATATATATATATAATAAATCTGAATATAAAAGACTAGGGTACAATCGAATAACATTGAAGGACTTCTTGATCGTGAGACGGAGCGCGGGAACTTGGAAAACATCATGCCTAAAGTAGGAACGTAATAGCAGATACTAATCTACGAAATTAACACTGTTTATTCGTAAATAGGGTATATCAGGAACCACTTGGGCCTTGCAAATCTATTCGCTTCATTCTTATGAAATATTAGTTATTAGGACATTACTTCGTTTATTTATGGCACAGTCATTTTGTTGGTAGCGTTCAGCCCTCGAATTTTGTCATTCCATTAAGCAAGCGTTACAGAAGAACCCCGAGCTGGTCTTCCTCAATATTCGCTAGTACATATCGCGAAAAATGAGCCTTCAGAGATGATTCCAAACGATACTGACTATGTTGTGTCCCCTCATGCACATGTACATAATAATATTAATAATGATAATTAATGCATATAATTTATGCCGTATCAAATACTACAATAATATCGAATAACGTTAGCATTGATGAATAATTTTTCGATACTATTAATTATCCGAAAACCTCCCTCTGACACTGCTTGGCCTATGATCCATACGTCTTCTTTCTACACCTATAGGAGGTAATACTCATCTGTAAATATCCCAAACGAATTCTATTGCTAGTGGAAAATTGTTGACTGCTCTAAATGGACATAACGTATAGTTTGCTTTTATCTAAATACACTGCGTAACAGCACCGCCGCAACTGCGGTTCTCAACCAGTTTATTATCGTACGCGCTTCGTGTTTGTAATGTTTAAAAAGTGCATTATAAATAGGTCTGCATCAAACGACTGCATTACTACCTCGGCCTATTCTATCACCTTTCTAGTTTTTGCACAGGATGTTCGACGCCGCCAGATGGGCATACCTTGGTTGGTAACGTATTCGCTCAGGGACACGCTGCCTATGTTCATTTAGTGCCGGGAGCCAGCCGTCTTATTGAACGTTTGACGGCTATACCGAACGTAAAACTCAAAACATAGAGATAGGCGTACTGTGAAACGTTTCCTAGCTCCTGTAAATGTCGCTGGACGAGAAGCGACACCCAAAAGTATGCCCCCATGATCTCCTTCGAAGGTAACTTTCGTTCTCTCCGTTTTGGCACGATTCCGTCTTTCAGTGCGAGGAACTTCGTGTCGTTCGTTCTTGCCCACAGCTCTAGGTTGTCCATTAGTTGACGACAGGATTTGCCTCCAACTTGAATCTGTGTAAGCGCATATGAACATCCTATGTTAAGTGTGTGAGGTCAGCCAGACGTTGAACGACGGTAAGGCATGCTACGTCTAATTCGGTAACACTCGCGGGACGTTTCGGTGGCTATCGAAGATAGGAAAAATTAGAGAAAAACGTTGTCTTTTATCGCCGAGAAACGCTAGAGGGCAAAGTTACTTCTGCCCCTAAAGCCAGTGAGGTAAGAGAAAAGACCAGGGCAAAAGCTCAGTGATAATAGACAGTCCGCTGTCGGAAAACCTCCTGCTGATCCTGCAGGCGTGTGCTCCTTCCTCCAACCTCAAGCCAGGGAATAACACTTCCTCGTAATGTACCCGATGCTCTCTGGAGCTCCAGCTCTTGCCCCCAAGCACTGCAGTTCTGCCAGCGCTCCATCAACGACACCAGTGCAATCTCCAGATAACCAAGTACACAGGCAGCAGCAGCAAGTCAAGGCATAAACTTGGCTCTATTTTTACCACTGGTTTGTTCACTCTCTTTTTTCTACGGAGACTGGTCTGCACCTTTACGGGTGGCTCGGCGTGGCATCCTTTTGCAACTCCAGGGCCTACGGACTCAGCAAGAGTCTCTGTCCTAATACTTCTGTCATCTGGCTGATGGACCGAGGTCCTATAAAGAGTCGTATCTCCCTGGCGTTTCACTTGCGTTTTAGGAGTGATGCTGGGGGCAGGAAAGCGCAAGGGCCACCGCTTAGGTGGGCTTACCATCCCATGCCCTTCATCATGCATGCACGCGCGCTGAGGAGTAGGCGGAAAAGTTGATGACAGTTCCTCATCCATCCAGTCGCCAGTCGCGCCTCCGCTCGACTTTGCTCTGTGATGCCACGTCTGGGTACGTTGAAAATTATAGCTTCCATCACGTGGACAATGTAGGGCCAAGCTGGGCGGGCCGTGGAATAGAGGAAGCAAACGGATCTACCACAAAGCACATAGCGGAGTAATGTGAGAGAGACCTATCGGAGGTTAGAGAGGTGAAAACGAGCTGGCGACGAGACAGCCAAAGGATAAGTGTAAGAAGAGAGCGTTGTCGCGTCAGAAACGAGAAAAGCGAGCAGATTTCCACTACAGGCCACGGAACGGGACTCGACTTGACGGTATGAGAGACGCTGATAGCGATAACTATTTCTGAGGCTAAAGGAGCGAGGCTAGGGTTAGAGAGAAAACCAACATTCAACGAACGAAGCAGCGCAGCTCAACCGAGCGATCTTGAAGTGCTGGAACAGTTGGCGAACTCTGGCGGGTTCGCCCGCGACTAATCTGCTACAGTTTTCTCGAGACCGAATTGGATGACTTGGTTGTAAGCGAGGTGAGAACTACACATTAGTTAAAATGAGCCTAAAAATACCCTCGTTCTAAGGAACACTATGTGAAAGTATATACGTGCAAGCTTGGGGAAGGTGAAACTTAGTTAGATCAATGTCTCAATAGATATATCTGGTACATTTAAAAAAAATCATCTTCGTTTCCTTCTACCAGTTGCGTCTACGTGTTTAATCAAGTTATTATTAAATATATTTGGATGCATGTCTATCTATATAGGTATGCTACTTAAACACGAGACGTGCACAATAATCATACTGTGTAAATGTACTCTCTTGGCCGCCATAATAAAGTAACACATTCGTCTGCTGCATGTCTCATAGCCATAGGTACGCTTAGAATATCTTGCTTAATTTTCGAGGTTTTTTTGTTAATATTCAACAGGTATAACGCGTGCCATTGTTATCTCGGTTAAATTTTATCGGGCTGTTTAGTCGATAATGATTATGAACAGCGATCATAATGGGACCGTTTTTCTACCTCTATTCATCTCTAAACGGTTGAAAATTTTGATTACCAAAAGAAAAAAACGCTGACGCCATGTTTAAAAAATATGGCTTCACTGCGGGTTCACCGTTAATAAGACAGGTATCAATCGAATGAAATCAGCGCGTGAACTTTCCTTAATGTCACTTCATTCTACTTAGCTTTAGCTTGCACAAGGGGGGCGGCCTTAAGCATCTGTCGAGTTCGCTTCTAGAGGCTAAAAAGGCTAGATTTTTTAAATGAAAAATTTTTGTTTTTGCCATAAATAATACGTTATCGAAATCCTAAATCGTTATGGAGTGCGCCACCACTTCGGTATTTACGGAAATGTATTGCCGTTGGTCTGAGGTTTGAACCGAAATAATAGAGAACTTAGCATCCACAGTTAATGTTTTATTCATAAAGAAAGATTCCAAAATCTTATGCTGCTCTCGAACAAACATCGCGTCTAAACGGTGAGGCTTTATATCAGATTTGTTTACTTCATTATACATGCAGTGTTGTATATATTGATGGCATGACGTAAGCTGGTGACTTCTGACGTCTTCACAAAAAGGCCTAGTCGTAGCATTTTCATATTACCAATACTTAGCGGAGCTCGTTTGCTGGCCGTCGGATTACTGCTAATAGTTCGTTGGCAGACAACAAAAACGACGATAACCAGCTAGTCCTTCCTCAGCCTAAATCATCGTGCCTTCATGCACATATTAACCTATCGATCGAATGCAAGAATCTTCTTTTAATGATCTGCACATGTCTAGCTACGCAGTCGGGCGTGTGCAGCTAGCAACACGACGAAGGATCTCCGAATATTGAGGCTTCGCCCGATCTCTGCGATGTTCGTTCGTAACGAAATAGAACACCGCGAAGTTGTTCCATGCCATAATCTAGTACGCATTTTGGCACCTCGCATCGCTGACCCCGTCGTCTCCGATATACAGCAGACACCCGTTCTGGCGAATCGCTCTAACACCTAAAGAAGCGGCGTCAGGAATTCATGCCACGGTCATTTCTGAGTTTGTACCAAATCATCAGAGCGGTCGATTACGGAAACGTTTATTAAGATACTTGTCTCTTTGTTCCTTCTCCCTATATGCATATGATATTGCTCCCCAGCATTAATCACTTCAGCGAGCGGCGATTCAGACGTCACAGTAACACCAGCAACGATCGTAGCTATAATCCAATCAGCATAACAATAAAAAAGAGACACCTCGAAAACAAGCAATCGCCACCCTTGATAATAATGGTATCTTTTTTGGTCAAACGCCTTTGTAAGTCTGAACCAAGATTTTGAGATAGAATAGAACAGAACAGAGTCTATTCGTTCATCACAATCATATCGGACGGCAGCCGCTGTAGCGCGACCCACGTTACCAATAATAAACGATACACGAGCCCCATTGTTATGGCAACAGCGGTCGTAGCAGAAACACAAAGATAAAGCGTCTTCCGGTGCTATTCCCACCGCAGCTTTTCCCGAACGGACGGTGACGATAGCCCATCAATGAGCAACTGAGTGGATCGGGAGACGGTACCGCATTCGTGCCGTGCTCCCTCTACGTTGTCGATTTGCTCGCTTCTGCCATCTATTTGGCTCAATTTCCGCCGACTGCTCGCAGATCTGTCGTTGGAAACGTGTCTAGTATTGTCTTTGCGTTTGTTTTTCTGCACCCCTTCCCAATATCTGCATTTCTTTTACTTTTTTCTCACCAACACTGTCTGTTGGCAGTAGTACTAGGGTCGTTAGAGCGAGCCCCGTTCCTCGACAACCGTGGCACGGGTGGCCAGGCGGTCAACGAGAGCTAAGTGGGCAATTATTAAAAGCACGACAACACCACGACGCCATGGCCAAAAGCTTACGGCAACCGTATTCGGACTGGAACGAACAGGCATAGGGAAAACCAAGAAAATATGCCAAATCAGCCAGCTTTCGCCGTCGAGTAAATGAAGATGAACCACTATCGAACGAATCGTATCGGTGGACGTCTAACAGAGTCTGTCACCGTGCATTCAATATACGCCAGCTTGGTTTTTCCGTCTGGCAATTGTACTGAATATTGGTTCTAAAGCTTTGCCAACCACACTAGAGCCAATGAAGATCATGTAAAAACATGTACTGTTAATCCTACGACCGGTCGTATCTATACCAGCCACACAGCAGCTGTCCCGTAATAATAATAATAGCACGTGCATCGGATACCGTTGCACCATAGTTTTTTGTTGCGTTATATTAGCATATTAAGGACAAACGATAGTGACCATGTTTTCTTCCGCAGATCATCTGTCTCTCAGTTCACCTCGTGCTTTCCACTTCATACCCGTTACTGTGTCCTTCCGATGCCCATACTGCTGACAAGTAGAAGCAACTTCATGAAGCCTATCGCTATTACCACTACTGAGTAATGTTCACCTACACAGAAATGCCAGCAGTTTCGCTGTTACTGCACATATCCCAGGCTTCTAGGCCCATTGTTCCTAATCAATGTTAAACGAATGCGCATATAGAGAGAATTGTCCGTTGGTGGTGGCCGATTCATTTGTAGAGCGTTGCCGACGTTTTCCGTCGTTGAACTGGTGAAAGAGATTGATAGGGTCTGTGCCTTGCGAGATATGGCGGAGCTCAATTCAACGCGAGGCGAAGCGACGTGCCAGGTGAACGTAAAACGAAATAAAGATGCTGTCGACGACGAATGATAACAGAACTAGAGACGATCAAGGATGTAAAGCAACCGGAGAGCAATAGACACGGCTGAATTGTGTGTAAATACAATAGTGGTAGCATCTGTCGGTCTACGCCTGTGAGGGTCTCGTTAGGTGACTGCGTATAAGCCCGACTGTGAACAAATCAGACGAGCTCCTGGGAACAAGTGTCAAGCATACATTGCCCCTTTGAAGAGGTGCAAAAAGTCGAAACTTTCATAAACCTCTTCATAGATTTAGAAGATACCAACACTACTGAGCTTATACGATGAAATTATAATGTTGCGGCTGCTTCTGCTGCCGTTGTGATGCCAGTGACGCTTCTGTGTCTATCTCCAAGACAATATTATTTCATAATTATTATAAACACTTCGGGTAATAGTTGCATTTATTCTACTAAGTGTTATAAAAGGAACAAGCAACAATTATAAAATGTTCGATGATATTCGTCGGTCAAGCGCGGCGGAACCCCCGGAAAGAAAGAAGATAGATCGATGATGGCCAAAATGAACTTGGAGAGGTCCGTTTTATTTGACTTAACATTAGCTTAGATAGAACAATTCGTTGTTAGATGTACGAAACAGGCCTTCATTAAACATTGGGCTTTTCATAGTCACGCCGAGAACTATTAGCTATTCCGAAGCGCACAAGAAAAACTATAGGTATGATATAAAATATAATGAATGACAAAAAGAAATGATATAAATATGATATGTGTAGTAAGACAGCGCGGATAAACGTCAAGGGGTTCGAATGCCACTGAGGGCAAACCCACACTGTATTATTACCTTATTTCGTAACGGGGCGGAATCTTAAATTTAAATATTAGCTGTCATATCTAGCAGTCATGACAATAACCAAATAGCTTATTCATAGTCTCTACCAGTAGCGTGATCTTGTTATCATTATCGAACGTTCATCTTCAAAACGGGTCCTGCCATGGAGGCGTTCCAGTCTCTTTAGATACCACCATTATAACATTCTGTTATCGATGGATTGATATGCATCGTCATACGAAGTGTATATTCGGGTACGCACGTATCAATCATTATATATGTGTATGTGTGTTTTTAAAGACGTCATCAGTTATGCAGGCCTTCAGCCTCCGCTGTTATCTAGCATTTTTAGCTTTTCTAGCAACATTTTTACTGACACCACTGTTATAATTGAAACGTATCGATAAGTACCTACAATAGACTTTCTGTACTGCGTCGACACAGTCGTCGGAAGTAAGACTTCTTCCGCTGTTTCATCATCTTCATTCCATTTGGATACTGAAGATCGCCCTGCCGCCCATCAGAAACCGAGATCGCTTTGGTCTTCGCTGAATCGGACAATGACCAAGGCGAATCGATAAATTGAATCGTTCGTTTGTCCAGACTCGACCGAAGCTCCAGCGGCCAATCGCGTCCCATCGATTGCAGATATATATAGAGATATTGTATTATATATTATTATGTCTGCCGACCGTCACACCATCGCAAAGGAATATCGTTGACTTCAATTTATAAATGAGGCGGAGGAGAGAGAGCAGAAGATCACATAGATACTTTTCTTCATAAATAAAAATAGGAAAGAAGCTTTTATGTGCTCAACTGCACACATACCCAGACATGCAGACATCGTGTGGGTGTATCAGCACCAGCCCCATTTGGATTCAGTTGCTCACGACAAATACGTGAACCAACAGTCAGTTCTTTCAATTTCTCTCTTCATACGATATATACACTCACAAAAAGAATGACCCCTCTTCATCATAAAAATAATCTGTATTCCTCACTCTCGCCCTTGTCATGAACTGACTGCACGTGGCCTGGTCTCACTAGCCTGCGTGCGGTTCCATGTCGCCTGTACGCTTGACTCCTCCATGCTTGCTCTAGGTCGATAAGAACACGACCACAGGGCTCACACACACACGCGTGCAAAATAACTGACGTTCGAGCGCGGGCTCGGAACAAGCCCGCGACGATGACGACGAAGCAGAAGAAAACGCCAGGAACTGGAAGGGAAAACGAATAGGATAACGGAAAATCGCGCGCAAAGCAGACGCGGAAAGCGGGGGAGGTAATATTATGTGCCTGTTCAACGTATAATAATATCACAAGACAGGGCAGCTACCACTCGCGGTAGCAGTAGGGGTACGAACGGCTCTCCGACTAGCAGAACTAGGAACGGCAGCTGGACGAACGCGTATCACGGTGTTGTTGTCGTTTTCGCAAACTTCAAACCCAGAAGCAGAACTTAGAAGGCGACCCTCTAAGCTATTACCATCGCCACGAAGCGAAACGATCCACATTATGCTTTGAACGGCAGGAGACCTGACGGTATGCTCCTATCTTGGCAGAGAGACGCGAATTGGAAGCATGGATTTCTATTCTCTATCTTGTTCTTTTTTTCTCTATATCTATATCAATTTATTGTCTTCTTCCCAGGCTCTGGTTTCTTCTTGCCCATCTATATACGACAATACAAGGCTATACGACGGTCGAGGATAACGACGGCAACGTGAAGCATCGACTTGCTTCTCGAGATACCGCTGACTGCCGGCAGTCCCCGTGGTCGCATCTCATGTATAAATTTATGAGGAGTTCGCGGTTTAATTTTTTTTTTTTTTGCTTTTTGTTCGCTCCCCCCACCTACACGGATGCCAAGAGCGATTCGACGCATTATACGCCACCAGCGGCGGCTGGTATCCGTGATGGTGATTGAAGCGGAGATGAAAACCCCAGCGACGGCAGCTAAAGACGCCCGTCGTTAAGAAAGAAGAAAAGCTAGATTCGCAGCACGTCTTCAACCAGGGAAGGGGGGCAGCAACCGTCGGTTAAACCGGGGGCGAACAGGGGCGTGGTTCGCTGGGGTAAGAATTTTTATTTTCCAACTTTCCTGCTGTCGCCACCAAGCCGCTGCTGCTGGCTTTGATGTCGTTGGAGGTTTTGCGCGATACTTTACCATGCGCTGCACCAGCGGTTAGAAGGACATCACGATGGATAGAGGTTGACTGGTCCGTACTAGCGAAGGAGTGCTGACTTTTTCGTTCTTAGCAGCGGCGGCGCTATTGTTCGTTCGTAGTACACTGGTTTCTACTACTGCCGATGCCACCATAGATGGCGATGTAGCCTGTGGCCTGAGTAGGGTCTCTGGACCTGGATAGAAAGTTGCCCGGGGGGGCTGTTGAAGTCATTGCACATATTATAGCGACCGACTACAGCCTGTAGATGCATGCAGCGTGGAGGAGAACTACGAATAGGAGACGTGAGTGCCAGCTGCTACTAGTCAGCTCCCCACAAAAGGAGAGGTGGCGCTGCAGAAGCGCCCTTGTGCTGCTGTTGACTCTGACTATGTGACGGAGGGTCAAGCCGTCAAGTCTGTTTGCGATGGCTTCCGAGATGATTCGCAAGGGCAAAAAACCTGCCGATGACAGAATATGGCAGGGATATGGTCAAAGAGAGAAACTGAACGATGGAATGGAACTTGCAACAGCCAGCATCAGGCATACTGTAGTGATAGTCGGTCGCAGTGTAATAATCTCGATGTCTGCTGGTTGTATGAAATCGTGTGGTAGTTAAAGAGAGTCTTGGAAACTGGAGCAGTTCTGGCTTAAGGGCAAAGCTCTAGTAGACCAAGGGTTAGTTATAGCAGATGATATATAAATCAAGCAAGTTACTGTTCAAACTAGCTTGAATTTTTAGGATGCATTTCGCTGTATTCTTGTACATTTCATTGTGTTGAGCATTCAATAAAAGAACTCTCTAAGCCTCTTATTGGGAACATTGAAATCAGCTGGTCCAATGCATTATTGGCTTTGACCTGGTAATCCAGTAACTGTAGCTAACCCCCTGCTCTATATCTACCAGACAGTTACACAAGGGACAAGATCCTTAAACAATTTGCACATGATAGTCCATATCGCACAATACGTTAGGTAAACAATATAGTTCATTCTCAATGACACTCCCAACAGAACTTTAACTTAAAGAGCTTAAAAAAATTCACAAGCTTTGCTTCTAAAAAAGAGCAAAATTAAACAGATTAATTAAAAACGGTTAGAAAATCTGTGCCATCTTAATCAGTAGGCTCTACAAAATACAAGACTCTGATAAGGGTACTATTTTTTTAACCTCTTTTTACCTCAAGAAAAATACAGAATGATAAATGTCCTAAAAGTAAAAGAGAGGTCGTTATCACTATCATCATCATCTTACGTCGGTCAACGCGTCGTCTGTTGGCCCGAGTGTCGTCGCTGCCATATCATGCAACTGAAACGCGTACCACCTGGACGACAACGGAGGTTTTCAATTATATGCTATAACAAAAAAAAACACTGCATTATTATTTTTATAAATATATTATCACCGGTCATATTGTCGTCAGAGCCTACACAGGTAGTGGCCACAGGGACGTGAAGATCTTCATCATCAGAGACAGCATTATTGATATAACGTGCTGTTGTTGGGGGGTAGCAGTAACATAAGGGGCCGAACAGGGTGAAGGATAGGGGACAACTGAAGTTATCAGAATATTTGACTCGAACATACAAACAATTTAGCGATATCCATAAGCCGCTGCTGTTAATGCTGGATCGCAGTTGTTGCAGGTGCCGAGTCCGCTGTTCTGCAGATGCAGTTGCCTGTCTGGTTCTTCTGCGGTTCATTGGCGGCTAATTGCAGAAACGTTAGTCATAGCAATAACGAACGAAAAGGTCATAGTATAATCCCATCTAGTTACCATCGCGGCGGCAAAACTTGTGAAGGATAAGCAAAGTGTCGTAATGGAACATTATTCTTTTGCAGGACAAATTCTGTTGAACTTCCCCATACAGGTACTGTCCCTTTTTTTCGGCAAGAATGTAGCTATTCAATGTTTTAATGTGCATAGTTCAGTTTGTACGTACATTCTGTCATTGATGAACGTTCTTTGGTCCTGCAAGCTTCATCCACCGATTTCTGGTTAGAAAAATGATTCCTCCCCACACCAAAGTATTCGTGGTGCTCTAGATCGATTCGTTTGGTCCTTGGACTTGTGTTGCTTAGTCTAGCGACAAATTGCTGCCTTTACTTGTGAAGTATTCGAAAGGGACGAGCTGAGCAGGTCGGGCAGAAGTAGGATCTCGATGTCGTTGAGGTCGATGAGTAGTCTAATTGGCCACCCGACGATGGTGGTCAATTCATCAAAATCGATACCGTTTTCTTCGCTACTGAAGGGGAGCGGACAAGAATAAGCATACGGCTTCAATCGACTTCAAGCGCAGTTGTTACTCATCAGGATAGCAGTCGCTAGGATTCTCAAGGTTAGCCAGCGCTGCATCGTCGCTATCGTTACCGTCTTAATGACACGGGGTACAGACACCCCGCCGGTCGAAAACCAATATACACTCATTTGTAAGCAGGTGATTTGTTCGGGAACCAGCGCGATACATGTCAGATGGAGCCTATGCAATGGAGTTCGCTGCGCTGCTATACTTCCCACATCGTTTACTCTACTGTTGGCCCCTTGTAATCGCGAGCACTTCAGATGAGTCTCGAACCACAACCGCTTATCACGCTGAGGCTCTCGTCATGATAATGCTGGCATAGTAACTTCGGCAGCATCAGCGACCAACAGCACAGATAGATGCGTGCCAGTAGTTATCCTAAATGTGACATCGTGCCACTGAACCAGCACTGGCAGCATCTATAGCTGTCAGCTCAGTAGCTGATCGCTACGATTCATGCTGTGATCAGCAGAGGTTCGATAGAGAAGATTTGCATGTGCGGCGTGCTTTCCTGTACCACCTTACTAACAGTCATGCTGAGGGTGTATGCGTGTACAAACGCCGTTCTGAGCGCGCCACTCAACCGCCGCTTGCCCGCGATTTGCGGCGCGTTGTCCTTTCTAGGCCGAATAAATGCACAGCTAATGTTCAGAGAGAGGGTGCATATATTAAATTGCTAATAAGTGTAACAATAACAGCAGGCGACCAGAATCACGAAGATCATCATTGCAGTGGTGATAGTAGATAATCCCTGTGATTGAAGTGGGGGGTATTAGATCGATTGCCTTCTAGGTAGATGAGACGACAAACTTGAAAAGACTAAGTGCCAGGTAAGCGAACCGGCACATTGACGATCACGAGGGAATCGATTGTTATTATGCAGTGGTCCTCAGTAAGGGCAAACGTATTTTGCAGTTCGCAATCCTTGCATTTTACACTGATCGGCCGATTACCCACCGTAAACTTGATCGGACCATCGAAATGGGTCTGATATAATTATCCCAATTTTATTCGGGTCCTCAGTTAATCCTACGCGTACGTTTTTGTTTCGCTAACTAGCTCCCTTCGCAGTCGTTCCGCAATTAACTGCATATTGTTCTCGATTAGGTAGCAAGAAACTGACCGAGTCAACCTATCCAAACTTGTTCGATTTAAACGAATACACCAGTTTTATACTTAGCAGTAAAAAAAAAAGTACGTAAACCTGATCTGAGAATATTAGCATATGTATCGAAGTTCCAAATCGCAAGTTCCTCTAAATACGTGGCGTAGTCGTTGTCGTCCGTTTCACATTGTCACAATGTAACACAACTGTAGCATTGTTAAAATGTAACTGCAATCACTTACGGAGGACCGTACGCTAACTTTTCTGATCAACTGAAGACTATCTCCTTTCTGCTAACATAAGCAATCCTTTCTTCCGCAGTATCGGTCACATCATCCACACTAACGTGGATCGGAATAAAGCGTTCGATAGAATCTAAGAAAGCAGTGACGAAGTAAAAAAGTCGAATTCCCAACTGAGATGAGTCCAACTCCGGACTGAACTCCGATCAGTTGTGACGCTTATGATATCGAAGACGATTTGGACGAGAGTAACGTGCATTTCCGTGCAGCCCACGATAACCCGGCGTTGCCCACTTCTTCAATGAACCGAAAACGAAGCAAGCCCACACAAGCTTCTAGCAATAGCTAGATACAGCGACAGTCAGCCGACGATTCTAGGTACTATTCTGTCTGGTCGGAGCTGTTATTGTGCGTTTATTCGAAACAAAACAGTAAAAAGAAAAAAAAAAACTATCATCAGGGATCGATTAGTTGGCCGTTATGGTGCTTAACAGCAGCAATAACAGGATTGACTAACGCTTTTACCGAAAGTAGTATAACTAAGTATTATTGATTGGGAAAGCACGGCGTTACTCGGTCTATTCGATGGTGGATAGCTGGTCGCTGACGCTATATTTGTTACGTTTACTTTTACAGAAAAAACATCGATCAATGTATGGCCATCGATCGTTGCGCAGGTGAGGTAGCACTGGGTGCTGATGCACTCAACGACAGTCGCACGGTTTTACCATCGTATGGAACAGAAACATATAGGGAGAGGCGTTTTCTGAGACCGATGGGCGTCAGCATAGGATAACATATGGAAATTTTTCTTTTTCACGTATCGAAGAGAACTGAATTGTTACCTTCAAGTTGTTTACGCAATGAGCTTGTGGAAAAACAGCATATAAAGTTCTTCAGTTTAAGACCAACGTACCTAAGACGGCAAGGGACGGCTAGCAGCAATGACCGTAACTTGCGCGAAAAATAGTGGACGTCTATTTTATAATAACGTACGATCGGAATGCAATGTTTACCTCAATTGAACAATCATCTTAAAGTGTTTTACCAATCGCTGGTCAACATTAGACGTTCACGCGTTTGGTGATAGTGAGTTGAAAATGGATGTTATAGGTTATCGATTTTAAGCAGAAACGCATCTGAAATCATTTCTGCAAACTTTTAGTCAACGGCTGTACAAGCTGTCACCTGTGTCGTAGAGTCTTCCGAGATCCTCCGTATCCTTAGAGGTCAGTACCCAAAAAAGTTGACATATTGTACTCTGAGCATGAAAAATTCAGCGGTGGAAATCAGCTGCGCGAGGCAGTTCTGGCATACCTCGCGCTTGTCCGGTTCACTGCAGTCTCTAAGTTGGGACTTCTCTTTCTCTACTAACTCAGACTATAATATTCGGTTTGCTGATAGCCTCCTGGCCTTACAACCTGCATGCACCTGACACAGCTCTAACTATCTGTGTTTAACTAACTTTGCCGATGTGATCGATGCCGCTACCTCAGCCGACGCTGCCTAGTGCCAGTGAAAACGCTATTTTACCGAGAAAATAGCCTGAAAAGTCGCCAACGTCAGCCGACCGGTCGAAGGCCAAATCTGTCGACTAAGAGATACGAACCGTTGTGACCGCGACCATAAAGAGCCTAAAAAAAGCGGCAAACACATCTTGTTCGTCATTAAGGCACAATGATTTTGCTTGATTCTTCATGACGCCGGTAAGACCGATGATGTGCCTGTAGTTACTGTCTGTGTTGTTTCAGGGGGCTAATCTGTCGGTAATTATAATGGAATTCAATCAATGTTAAACGCCTTTGTATCAAATGACCGCTGTCGCGACTCCTAGTTAACTGCCCCATGGCCACTATGAACAGGATTAGACAAATGAACCATAAACGGGCGTTCAGTCGGCCACAGTTTCGTCCCCTAAAATCGGGTAAAGAAAGAGAGTCCGCTTTTAAATTTTTGTTCCCCACTAGCTCAGCAGAGGAGCTAACAGTGATGCCGTATCCTCTACTAGAAGTGGTGCAGTTGCTGGCACCCTGGCTACTTACTCCACGACCCATAAGGGGCTCACAAGGCGACCAACTGGACATACTCGACAATGACGATGCAAAGTCTATCACTCGCACCGGCCATAACCTGACACACGGACATTTTAAAGAGGCAATGATTTATCGTCCGATAAAGGGTTCGCTCCTGCGATATAATAGACAATTTGTCAGGAAACAATTATATTTAGTTTCACTTTGGCTGGATTGACACTTGTCGGTGCTAGATAAATTCGTGTTGAATACACCCTTCGGCGAACATTTTAGCCCCTACGGATACCTAACCGCAGTCGACTCAGTTTATAGGCGATACTTGTAAGCCACGACTCGCTGTATCTACCGCTCAGTGATCGTTGTATGGGCCAACATGACTACAATATCTGACATTATATCCTGCCACAACATACGGCGCTAGGTTTATAGAAGAAATAACGGTCGGCAACTAAACTTTATGTAGGGCGCCTTATTTGAGCTAATTCATTTCCGGAATATCCCACGTTCTCTACATTTATAGGCATATCGAGTATTCTCCCACAATATAAACCTAAAGCATTATACAACGATATACTTGAAGTTGTGATACGATTTTAACTCCGATTGAGACCTACTGCTGGCAAAGGGCTGCGTACAAATTACACTAGGACCAGTCGGAAGGAGCTATTTTCTGTCAGGAAAATATTTCCCCTATTTCGTTAAAAATTCGACTAATTTATTTTGTACGGCGTTAATAGTGATAAATCAATTTTACCATACATTCAAAACTTCGGTATGTGGTTCGGCTAAAGATTTCGTTAATGTTATGTGAAGAAGGTGCCTTCTGAACATTTTTAGGTCAGAAAAGATAGTACAGGTTGATCCAGTTGATGCGACGATATTCTCTGAACGACTGGGCTGGACGCGTGAGGCCCGCGGGGACGTTCACCGAAGCCTTGAAAAAACACACAAAGACCACCTCGTGTCGCTCATGCTGTCTAATTGAGCCTAAACATTCGTCGAATTTTGTATCACACCCAATCGAACGCCGTTTGCCATTTGTCGGATTCGTGGGCAATGTTGAGTGGCTACTGATGAAAACACTATATTGTCCTAGGTACACGTTTGCGCGAGACGCGCATTGCAAGTCTACGACTATAGCCATCGCTGGACGGAGTCGTGCAATCAGACAAAGGTTCGAACATTATCACGACGATGCTGTGGCCTGATTTTCCCTTAAACTGCTGGACACATTACAACTATATTGCTTAGAAGCTAAAACGACATGCATCAAGGAGCACTAGCAGCTGAACCTCGGTCCTGATGGGTATAGGATTATCTCCTTTCAGATTACCTCTTTAAAGGAAACCTTTCGCTCATGAACTACTGGAAATCCCGAATGTCTATTGTGTGTATAATTTTATCGTCAAAATTGTTCGTCTCCAGTGGAGAGAAATCGTTCCGATCGAGTAGTGATTTCCTGAGCAGATTGTCGCCAAAATCTGCCCTGACAATAGCCAAAGATGTCACATATTGATTGGAATAATTTAGGACATTATCCAGTCCCAAGACAGACCTACCGCTGTCTTCGGTGATACGAGTATAACTTTCAAATGGCGCATGGTGTCTCCCGTCTAAAGATTTATGATCTTTAGTTGATCTGATAACGAGAGAAGAGTCCGAAGTATATATATGGCCCATATATGTTTGCCCTTTGGTGCGCCTCTGCTAAAAGTCATGACACAATCTGATGACCATCATCCCGTTCTTGCACTCTGCTCATTTCGAGTAACTATTCCGCAAACCAACCAGAAAGGTCCGAGACAAGCCTCCTGTATAAATAGTTTTAATGAATACTTCAGCACTGTTAATTCTGCCAATTGATGGTCAATATACGTGTGGATCTTGCAGAACGATACTCTATTTAATATTTGCAACACTGAAAACTTGTCGGCACCCTAGGCCCACCCGTGACACGTTCGGAAAAACTACGATATACAACGTAAACAAAAATATTGATTAAATGTATCGCGTAAGTATCTCAGAAGTATTAGATGATGCCATAGAGTCCTGCAGTAATGTCAAATCGTTATAGCGTCATCATCTCACTCGTCACCGAAAAACTAGTTGTAGTACTGTCGCAGGTAGACAACGAAAGTAACTTGTCTCTTCGAACAAAATGGCTGCCCGGATAGTTCAACAAGCTATAGTTATAACCGGTGATTATTATCAGTTTCTATGCGAAATCCTTCGAGACATTCGCCAAATTTCAATTTCAAATGCACCTATTCAATGAGTTTTCTTTTTCACGGATTTTCCTAAATTTTTGGGCTAGGAAAATCTTTCAACACGTACCTCCATAGATTCTTTCTTGATCCAATAATCACGCATGCTATCGTGGTCTGCAGCAAGGCGTCCTTTAAGCATTTGAAGCAATCTAGTTTGACGCCATTCGGAGTATCTCAAGATCCGCTCAAATATCGTACATACAATATCTCGTGTGCTACACAAATCATCCGCCACCAACCAAATTACGAAAGCCAATCGTGAAGTGTTTTATAAATGGAAACAAAGGCCTTGTGGGCATTGATTGAAAGTTTTGCGCAACGAACAGAGCAGATTGAAAACGCGTTTTGAGTCCTTTTTTCAAACAGAACAGGGTCAATAGATTGGCCGATTCTATCAAGCGTAATAATAATGAAAGGTCAACCGACAATCGACTCGATTAACGTACGTGCCTACGTCATCGAGTAACAGCCGACATTATTTACGTATGACGCTGGCCGATGGCTGAGCGTATCTGTGTGCATTTTTATGACGTCTGTCGATCGTATTCGCGTTCGTCCCAGAAACAGGGCCAATTGAGCAAACAGCCCCAGTGGGGGAAAATTAACCCCGGTATGTTTCAATGAAATTTATCTGAGTTGAATTAAGCGTACCTAGTAGAAAAATCTCTTCCTTGACCGCTGTAGACGTTACGGACATTGGTCGAATAAGGCAATTTTTAGACAACAAACAATTAAGCCTGCAGCTTACCTAATATGCGCCTAGATAATGAGCTATCTGGAAAAGCTTGTCATCGATTTATGGGTCGGGGTGACAGATGCATACAGGCTCCCATAGCAATGTAACTGCTAAATTAACAGTTTTATCGGAACGTTTGCGTCCATACCAAACAGATCGATAGATTATATGCAACATGTATGTAACTGATGACGCACGTGAACAAAGATGAAAATTGCCCCTTTGCATCTTCCTAAACCGGGAAAACGCTGCCGCGATCGATCGAAATTTTCCTTTTTGAGTATGATAAACTTTTACTGACTCACGAATCGATGCCGTTTTGAGCAAACCTTATCGGCGAAGTACAAATCTATAAGATGGCGTTGCATGATATCGATCACGATTTTCGCTTTTGCTATAACTTTTTTTTAAGAAACAACAATTTTCAATTTCGTATTAAACTTAACCTCAAATGTACTCAGTGCTTCAAACAGAGCGTTTTGCTCAAAACAAAATTTCCTATTATTTAGTATTATGATTAGGTGTAGTAATAAAATGAATCATCAATAAATTGAAAAATTATTTTGTATTTGTAGGAACATTTTTCTTGGGGTCATATTTTTCGGTTCTTCTTCAACGAGTCATGTATCTGTGAAATGGAAGACTATTGTTATAAAATAATATTTTCTTGATGACTAAATTTTTGTAAACAAACATTTACACATTTAGTTACTTTAATAACCCTCATTTTTTATTTATTTGACAGCGTTAATTGAGATTATTAGAAATTTAATTTGTTTTTTTCACTCTAGCTGTATGAATAGCTGCTAATCTAACTGCAGGTTATTTATAATTAAGTTAATATTTAGTTTATATTTTGCTAGAAAGTTTTCAATTTTTAATTCTATTAGTATTTGGAACTTCTATTTGATTTATTAAATTAGTTTTTATTACAGTGACTTTACTGTGATTATCGTAATCTTTATTCTACATTTTTTTTATCCTAGAGCAGGGGATAAAATTAATATCTTAGATCAACATCTGTTCTCCTAAAGTTTATATTTGAATTTAGCTTTGATTTTATATTATTTCTTGTGTATTTTGTCCACATAGAGGAAAAATACGCGCGGATAGCTAGGCCTAAATACACAAAGCAGGTCGGCATCTAACATTGTGCCAATGGTTTTCCATCAGCAAAATCTACGATGTCATATAGAGAAATCAATTTAGTAACGTACATGGTACATATCATCAGATCTAGAACCTGTCGTCACCAATGATTCAAATCGGCCACATACATTGACCGTAGATATACATGCCTTTGGCATCGAAGACCCCAAGATCGTGGTACAACATGATGCACATATCACCCTCCAGCTAAATCTGACGCTAAATTTCTCCAACTATAAAGACGATAACGAGTACCTTGACTCGGACGAAATTCAGGACCATCGTCGGTTCCCTTGATGTCAACATTTTTGCTCGTACCAGTCAACGCTCGTATTCTAGCTGTACATGTGTGTATTTTTCTTCGTTCTTCATTTTTGTTATTAATCACTACACTGTCTGCCGTTACTGATCACTAGCATAGCGGGCATAAATAATGTGTTGGCGCCCAATTGGGCCTCGAAGGCTTCTGTCGCTCGAAATATCAGACAATTCTGCCTGTAGTGCCTTCATTGCCGATGAGACAATGCGGCCCAGAACCGATAAAAGATTGTCCTATTAGCAAGTAGCGATCCACAGTTTACTGGAACGCGGCCACCCTCAGCAAGATCAACAGCGTCACTATGACCATCAAAATCATGATCGGCAGGACCATGAATAGAGAAGATAGCATACATCCTACGAGACAGATAATGGTTTTGTTCAACGTGTTTAAATAACAAATGAAAATCATTTAATAATAATGGTCATCACGCAGAAAGCAGTGATGCTAACATTGGCGTTCAACAGTGTCGCCGATATAATAAATCCATACGTAAGCCTTTTAGCTATAAGCATGTTACCCGTACGTGACAAATGCTTATAGGGTATTGCAGACAATGACGAAGTAACGTAAGCACACGTTATCTTACGTGTGCTTCTACGTCTCTTTTACACGTGGAAGTGTAAAAGCGACCAGTTCATTCTCAGTAGGTGTTTTTTTTTTTCATTTGTAACGTTATACGATAGTTAAATGAGGAATATGTTTCCCTTTGATTTTGGTCAGTTCCGCTACCGCGCACGTTTGTTCCGGCATGATTGTTTCTAACATGGGAAAACATAAACTGCATAAATCGTCATTGGCCTGTTCGCGTTGCGCGTCATACATAACGTGTAATGTAACTTTAATTAATAGTGTTTTTGTTTGTGCTTTAGCAGTATTACGATACTAATGTTTTTTAGGGTTGAATATTTCAAGACTGTCTTCGATATAAATGCAACGACGCATGGTTAACTCTGCTGTAAAACTATCTTAACTAACAATATAAACACTATACGGTGGATAAATACACAATTGACCAAAACAGAACTTACTACGTTTGGCGTAAACAGGCGTCAAACATATGAATGGTAACCCATATACAGGATGGAATATATGTGTGTTCGGAACCTCACAACTGCGGTTCTGAAGCAGCTCTTACGTAAATCAGCTAGACACATTACAGGGAATAAAAGTATTTGTTTACATTCACCTAACCTACCATTTTTCAGCAAATCAAAACATAGCTTCATTGCCTAGGCGAAACAAGACGCATACATCAACGTTTGGCTACAGACATTGCGACATCTTGATTTTTTGCTACAGATACGAAAATTCGAAGTTCCAATTTTAGGCTTCACTCTATTGAGTATTTTACTAGGTATTCTTTTTGTCTTTTTACCTTCGTAGGAGCTCCCGTCCCGTCTATATTCCTCTGGCACTTGGCTATATCGCTGATCGGTAAGACTTGTTCAGCGTGTTCGTACTCAGACAGTCGGTGAGCACTCAGTTGTATCGAGTGCTCGCAGTCGATAATTGGGGTGGAGTTCACACTGGGTCGTGTTCCGCTAGCGCGTGCTTGCCAACTATTGTGGCCTATGGAGGTGGCTGTTCAGACGAGGAAAGCTCGCATGACGCACGCTTGGGACCAGCGGTAATGGAGCACTACCGCTATGAGCAGTATGTTTCGCCGTGATGGTGCCTATCAATGCATAGATCATACTCACGCCTCTGGCTAAACATTCTGCATTGGAAAGAGCGATTTGAGTGGCTAAAGAAGCGTGTTCAAATCGTAGAACAGATCTGCAAATATCTCGAAATACCCGACGGATCCAACGTATGAAGAGGGCTTCATATGAACGAAAATTAATATGACGATTTATAGCTTACGGTAAAAAATTACTTAACACGATCAATCGATGTTGTAGGTGAAAGTCCTTGTAATAACGATATGAAGCAGCTTGCTGCTCTGTGTTTAAACAAACTGGGCCTTTATAGATATTAAAATATTAAAAAAAACAACTGGCTAAAAGTGAACTTTTCAATTCAGTGTTTACTTTTCGAAGATGGGTAGATTGTTTGCAGAAGTTGGCATTTACTCTAATGAATAGTGCGCTTGATTAACGTAACACTATTTAGATAGGTATTCTTTACGTCAGGAATACTGCCCTACTGAGTATTAATAAAGACACAGGAAATCGACTGTATGTACTATTTCCGATCCAACGTATTGCCACGGAAGCGTTGAAAATGTGCGCTATCCATAGATCGGTATCTTTCGTCCTACTTTGATCTGTGAAGTCGACTTTTAGCTGACGACAAAAGTTTAGGTTCCACTAATCGGTCTTTTATAGATTAGAATTGCGCGTATCCGTCCATCTTCGAGCTCGTTTCAGGCCGTCGTCTTTAGCCAAGCACGACGAAAGCGGATACAACGAAAGACCTTTGGAATAGTAAACCTGTCCTAAAACTGCAAGCAAAATGAACCTACACCGCTGTATTTGCTATTTATGATATATAGGGCAGAACAAGACCACATTGGTTGAAATTTGCTTAACCTTTTCGTTGAAAACGACCGATGCCTCAGGGAACGAAAAGGTTCTACGTGTCCAGCAAAGAAGTGTCTGCTATATTACCTGGATGGGTCCTTGCAACCCATTTACTTTCGAAAATTATAAAGAAAGGGCTGCGCTTATGGTCAGAATAAACGATGCTTTATTTACCGACAAATTAGGCAGGCCGAAGGTTACGGCCTCTCTACGATAGGTCCGCATGAGGTTCTGCCACGCAGTGCGAGGTCATCTTTTGAACAAATAAAATTTTGTTCATGAAATGAAAACGTATAGCAACAATATGGGCACTGTTGCCAAACCAACTTAACCGCTCTAAAACGTGCACGTGGCATGTAGAGCTATCGTGCTTTCTACCACGAATAATCATCGATGGTAAATTCTGGTTCATGCGGGTATTTATATTGACAATATTGCCTTGTTTGGGCGATGCGCATTGCCAATGAGCTCAGTTTTCCCTAGCATTAACAAATTGCGACATGCCGTTGAGCGTGAACTGTAGTAACTTAGTTAAACTTGACTCTTTATGTTTAACTTGAAGCTATTTTAGCTATCTTAAATTAAAATTAACATCGAGGGCATTCGGCTTCATATGCGCCCGTAATGCACTCGTCCATAGACCTATCCTCACCTGCCAAAGTAATGACTTTCAGGAAACGTAACTAGTTTGCAGCGTTGATATTATTACTAAGTAATAGCTTTGGGGCAGAAAAACGAGTTGGCTATATTGCTGCTTCATCAAAATTCAACAAAAAACACTTGCTACAACATGTAGTCCCACTTATTGAAATCTTAGACGAATGAAGTGAATTATTTCCGATCAATTTGCATCTTGAGATTTCTCAAGGTCTTTTCATATTGGATTTAGAAATGAACGTTTCCTTGCTAGACAAAAATGGACGGACCAGTAATTCCTGGTCTAATACAGACCCACCTTTGTCTACACACCGGCATCTGCAATTTTTATTATTGGCGTCCTATAGATATATAGAAATGGGATTATGCGGCAGCTTACATACAGTGATCTCCTCTCAAGCTTCGCTTTATTTTACTTAGTGTAAACAGCATATACACATCGTCAACGTAACAGAAGCTATTTCATTCTATTGTGAGTAATCCACTAATACCGACTAAAGCAAATTTTACATGAATGTCGGGCTTGTTTGTAAGGCACTACCAGTGCGCTTCGTTGTCGCGTAGTAGTGGCCATTGTTATATGAGCCTACCAGCACAGGACAAACGTGATGGTACGTGACACCTGAAAAGCAACACGGTGAGCCCCACGAATAAATGAGACAGGCCAAGCAGACCGACAACGAGCTGCCCGTTAGACGACCACGAACCCAAACATCGAATCGGGGTCCACCCTCTGACATGCTGGACAGCATTGCAGTACGAATGTTCGTTTCGTGTTTGGGCGCCAAATTTGTCAGAGGAGTAAGCTAGTGAAGACTTTGATGGCCGGCCGCTTTCTGTTGAAGCAGACTAGACCCACCTTGTCGGTTAATCCTACCGATGCTATTTGTAGACAGCATTTGTCCTATTTTGTCCTTGTTTATGTATTAGTCAAGTGAATCGAGAAATTACCCAATATATGGTTCGTAAGGCGAATTCACATACATCACAGCAATAGCTACGGATGGATCAGAATACTCGAAGCGGTCTAAAATGTTACGTATAACTATTTTCTTATAAAGTCTTTTGTCAGTAATTCTCTTAGGATAAGATGATAAGGTCTGTTTTTAGCTGGTGACAGTTTTTATTATTATCGTATAATATGAAAAACAACGCTCCTCCATCGAAAATATGTTCATCCATCGATTTCTATGAACGAAACTTGAACGGTTTGTACAGAGAAAAAAGGAGAGGCAGGCGGAGTAAACACGAATTCGATCGAGTTCAAGTTACTGCACGATTTTCAAGCGTATCCTGATCTCTAAAGGAGATGTCGGGAAAGAGAAGGAAGCGTCAGCGTCTATTATCTATCGTCGGCTCGAGGATAAAACAAAACAAAAAAGGAAAACAGGCCTAGCAGCCTGCGATGGACTGGTCGATGAGGGGCAGGGGAGGGGTACTAGAACAGCGCCCAATATATGGGAAGTTACCCCGCATAGGATCAGCCCCCCTAGTTCACGAGCGGCGTTGGCCCAACTATCTGAAGTCGCACGAAAGGTAGCCGGCACTTCACGAAGATATCGGCAGGCGTATGGCTGGGTTAGCTGGCAGAATAGAGAAATAGAGCATTATCCCGTTCGGAGGGTGAACAAGGCAAGGAGTTCTATATCAGCACAAAGGCCTCAGCTGAATAGATGCAAGAGACGAAAATATCGAACGCCCGACGAACTGTTATAGATCATGGGGTGAGGCTATGCAGTGGACTACGTGAGTCAATCGAGGTGCCTGCCACTACGCGAATCCGAGTCAAACAGACCGTTGGATCATATTGGTGATAATAATGATGATAAATTATGACTTCTCGATAATTTGGCGGTGACGTTTGCATTTCAATGCCTAAGTACAGAAAACGTCTGCTCCGCAAGTGGATCTATTGAGTGCGCTCAATAGATCCACTTTAGTAAATAACTGAATTTTTTATGCGACGTATTTTGCCCTTAATTGATGCGAATCAAGACATTCTCCAAATGGTCTAATTTGTTAAATTGTTGCGTTAACCTTCTGGCTGAAGGAGACCAGAAAAATCCATGGTCCAAGTGCCGTTATCTACTATACAATTTGTGTGAAAAAAGAAAGCTATTTTTCTATTTGTAACACTTATGACTATAGTTACCTTTCAGGAACTAGTATACAATAGAGTGCACCTACTTAGAATGATCTTTAGTGACTGTGCCAGCTACAAGTTTTACTCCTTTTATAATCTTTACTTCCACTGAGTCATTAAAGTGTTAAAGGAACAAAGGTATTGTTTCGCAAATGACTATACAGTTTTAGAGATAAGTTACGTGAAAATGGAATTGAACGTAGGCGCTTCTCCAAAGCCGATACTCGTCTTGAAATATAGCACGATGGTCTGGTTTTAGCATCTTTACCTTAGCCGACACCATCAATCTTGGCAAGCGTGCTCCTCAACTGCTGTTCATGACGGCTCGCCCATCTTACTTGCAACCTGTTCGTTCGTATCTTTTCCCTAATCAATCTATTTTTCACGTTTTGACGACGCAGCTGGCAACATCAGGTAAATTCTATTCTATTTGTTCGCACACATTTAAGCCCTGACGTACCTCCAAGCAGAACTAGAAGGCACCGACGCTTTGTAGCATGTAATGCTGCTGACGCTGTCTTCAGTCGAGATAAGAGGTGAGGACACACCCATTTGTGATCAACCGAAGCGACAACATACGTGCCTTTGGAATCTACTTGGCTAGTGCCTCCTTTGACAAGGCTTCTAGTTCTCTCCTTTACTGAACGGAGTGGATGGACCAAGTGTGGCTGCCAAGGCTTCAGGGGACCAGTTCACGCTTCTGGTCCCGTGTTTCCTCTACTACTGTTGCTGTATGCGTGTCGTCACGTGCCAGTGTATTTGTGAGTGTTTATTACAAAGGTGTACATGAATGCAACTGTTGTTTCGAGGTGTGTCGCCGCTCATCCAGCTTGTAACTAAAGTGCTATGTTGTAATCAATTTAAGCCCCCCACTTGTGATTATCGAGAGAAGCACCGTCGCAACATACGCAAGCACGGCGCGCTTCACGCGTCGGCTGTCTGAAATGGCGGAAATGCAGACAAGACGCGGCTATCGAGGCGACAGAGGGGAGTGGCCGATGGTGGTGAAGAAAATAGGATGTGGATGTCTGGTACCACAACTCTTAGGTTATCCACCACATGCCTATCGGTTAGGGTCTCCGTTTGTCAAACGAACAGTGATCCTCCTCCTCCTCCTCCTCCTCCTTTTCCTCCTCCTCCTCCTCCTCCCCCTCCTCATCGTCATCGTCGTCGTCGTCGTCGTCATCGTCATCGTCATCGTCGTCGTCGTCGTCGTCGTCGTCGTCGTCATCGTCATCGTCATCGTCATCGTCATCACCATCACCATCACCACCACCGCCACCAAAGTTATACCTTAACCCTGAACCTGACAGTTGAAGATTCTAAAACCACTAGGATTTGTTTTTGATTATATAGGATATCCTTGTCCAGAGTAAGAAAAAGCGGCTCTGAATTGTTCCCTAGGACGTAATAGACGAATATTCATTTTGCATGTTCCTTAATTAATTTCGTCTGATACTACACAAACGACTAACTACATGCTTAATAAACACATCCCTCTAAAAGAGATAGACTTTTTTGGGCTAAATTTAGAGTTTGTATGTCATATTGTGTTACTGTCGGTATAGTCAACAACTGAATAAACGTTCTACTGTTATGCTACCTTTCCATCTATTTACATTCAGTTTATAATAACGTTCTTCATGCACACATATTGTATCCTATGCACTGTTCGTGCCATTTGCAGTAACTTATTTCATTGCCACATGATCATTAGTTTGTTCTTCTTTTCTCATGATGTAACGCAGGACGCCTACTAAAACAGACCTGAACGGGATGGTCTTAGTCTCCCCATGCCTCTGCTTGTCCGATCAAATGCCGACTCTGTGTACGTGTTTCGTGGACAGGCACATTTATCAAGGTCCATGTTGTTAGCAAGTCTCGTTGCTGTTTATCTTTGCGAACCCATCAAACAATGCGATATCCTGATTTGATAACCAATAAACAATCATCTATCAAACAAAACAAATTCAACTAAAGCTATGGTATCAAGCCTGCTGCACTGCTCATCTCCATCGCGTAATCGTCCGACCCTAAAAGGCAGAGGGATTGAGTGCAATGTAATGCCGCTCATAAATTCTGACTATCCCTTCTACTCGTCGGTTTTTCATGTCCCTTCTTCAATCTTGTCTCAGTGACGCCATCATATCTAGGTGCCAGTCACTGTGGCGTGGGCTGTTCATGCATAGGGTTCCTTCTCACAGGCAATTTCCCCAGACGACTCAATGGAAAGGTTGCTGTAAAGGAACTGGTATTACTTGAGGGAGACGAGGTCTGACCCGACCCACCAAGCGACCACTGGGTTATATTGCGATACTGGCCCTGGTGAAAAGCAAGGCGCAAGCTTTTGCAGAAACTACGACTCCTCGCTTTCTCCTCCTGCCGCTGCTGTTACCGGTGCTACTGGCGCCCGCGGCGTTTGGCTCGCCAGGGTGTTCGCTGTTCCGAGGCAGAAGCTGCGACGGCCGCAAGGGGGCGTGGCCGAGGGCTCCGCCCCCTCCGCCCATAGCCGCCCTTCGGCAAGAAGAGTCCTTTGCACCGCGCGCGCGGAGATGGTGAAGACCACCACGGTCATGACAAAGAAGAAGAACAGCTGAAAGGAATCGGGGAATCAATGTTACGATCAGTGGGAGGAAAGTAAGCAGGCAAGGAAACAACGGCCAAACGGTCAGCGAACACTGGCGTTGGAAATCTACCAACGCGCTTTTGCAACGGAGGCTGCAAACCGGTTACCAGCATATAGGAGCTAGCGTAAACCGATACCATGCCATGGTGGTCTGTGCAATCACCGTAGCCAGTTCAGTCACAATGGTCGCCTCAGCCATCATCGTGATATTTCAGTAGGCTTCAGACGGAAGAGTGGATCGACGTGGGATAGCGAGGTGGCGTCTAGTATGGTGGCTGTACTGGTACCCGATGGAAACCGACAAAGGCCGCGCACCCCAGGTGGGGAAAAGTCGATCGAAGAAAAACGAGAAAACATCCATCCTTTTTCTACGTTTTCTCCGACATGACAGCAACGGCTGGGGTGTCTGTGGAAACAGCACCAAAAACAAAATTGCTAGTATATAGCGACGCAAAGGCCAAACGCCGTGAGGGAGGCTGGTATGGACCAAGAGTGGCCGACGAGCGATACGGTAGTAAATAACAACTACAGCACAACTGTATATGCCACAGCGAAGAGATATTTTAAAAGCAATGACCGAAACTATAGGAAGCCGCGAGCAGTGATTAAGAGCACAGAAACAGACCTTGCTGTACACGAGGAGGTCGAACAAAATCCTAGCGAAATAAATTAAAAATAAAATAGCGTTATTAAATCTGAGCGATATCTTTGCTCGTCTATGTATTTAGGTCTTGGGGGTATGAGACCCAAACCATATTTCGACATAATACGTTAGGAAATAATACCAACTATTTAGATATTGTCAAGATAAACACCGTTTACATGCATGTCTGCCAGAACATATTAGAGTCTAGCTCCACATGATGATTTCAAACCTCGGATTTTATTTTGCTTCTACCAAAAACTGGTGCTGGAGAAAAAAAACTCAGGTTACCAAAAATGTGTTTTTACACGAATGGCTGTTGAAAGCCGGCTCGGCTCAGGCGTCATGAAGAGGAAATATATAGATTATGTCTAACTTTCATAATAGAAGACATGTATTTGGGTTCTTCATAGACCTAATTACAACATGGATATTATATTTTTAATCTAACCAATATTATTACATATCTATCCTTTCTATATCCTTTGTAGGTTTCTGGTATCGCTTGCTATCGTCGATCTTCTGTTAACTGGAAGTCATTTGGTGCATAGAAGTTGATCTCGCATACAATTGAGCCTATGACATCGAGCGCGACGCATCTGTTTCTGGAATGGACTTCTTAGTTCTTAATACGGCGCTCGATCAACTTATCTGTTAGCACGCTTTAAAGTTCTTATTTCCAACTAGTCGAGTGTATAGAACGCCAAAAATTATTTGATTTTCTAGTAGCAGCAGCAGCAGCAGCAGCAGCTGTTATGTTTGACAAGGACTTCATGTATAAAGCTAATGCAGTAACAATGACGACCCATTTTATCACTACCCCTAAATAAGGTCTGTGAAGCGAATCCATGAATCCGTTACGTCTTCCAGTATCTTGACGATCCAGCTTACAATTTGCATGTTATAATTTTAATTATAAATTTATGCTAAACTTTTATCTAACATATGTTACGCGGGAAGCGCTTATTTGGCACGAGAAAAAAATTGCATTTACTTTTAAAATTGTTGTTATAGCTACCTTCCAGTTTCCTTTGAATATTTCTCTAATGCTATGTTATTTATTATTACACAATAAAGTAGCGATTTCTTCCTTTTATTTCCGGTTGGCGATAAATATTGTAGTGTATGTACGGCATGCCGTTGAGCACGGTGTCGTAGTCTTGTTAGAAGAGCGTCATCGAATCCATCATCCAAAATGTAGAGGACGCCACTTGTCCACTCTGCCTCGATACAATCGAGCCTTTAATATAATTGGTTCTGTCTAGGGAAGCTGTCTGCCGGCAGCAGTGGCGCCAACAGCCGACGAAATAGAAGCGGTGACTTGGTGGTCCAGCCTGAAAATGGCCGGGGGCCACTATCAAAGACCTAAAGGGAAAGCTGGAGAAGGAACGAACAAACCAGCTCAGGATCGTGTTTCAACCCTAACCAGCCGGCGGCAGCAAATAATGATGGAGCTTCTTTGTACTTGGTTAGTTCTACACAAAGGATTGACCAGATAAACTTTTTCAGCTGCACGAAAATTATATCGTTTCGTCTTGATTCAAGCCGAGCTTCAGAGCGGCACACGGCGCCCACTGACACCTCAAAAAACACATATATAGCAAATTGCAATGATAGAAATTATGTCGAGTCAATTTTCTTTTGTATAGGTTATCCTCAGATATCTAAACACGGACACAAAATACGAAACGTATTATAGCTTTATTCGTTGAGAAAAAGCTTAGCGGTTTGCTGAAAAATCAGAAATAAATATGAGAATGGTAGACGCTAAAGGCCTATTATTTGAACGCAGACTGTAGAGTTTTATCCGGTCCCGAGGTTTTGGTGCATTTTGTAGATACAGTCGGGTTGGAATAGCTGACATTATTCGTGCAGAATAGAGCCACGTCGTACAAAGGGTATGAACAATGAACAGAGTAGCAAGGAGCAGTGGGGTAGTTGACCTCGTCAGCACTGGCTATTGAGACACCACTGCCGTTCCCTAACCAATCATCCATGTTGCCGTCTCGCTTTCTATTGAAGGGTAAGAAACTTAAGGGCAATGAAGGTGGCTGATCGGGACGAATGAAAAGAGTTAACTTTCTTTCTCTCTGGATAGCCCAGGGGTAGTGAAACTCTTGATACGAACCTCCCTCATATTGAGTTTGGCATTCTCACCGAATATCCAATCCATTGTAGTCTATAGGAAGAGCAAAGAAATTATATCACTCATAGTTACTATCATAATAATATTCACTTCAAACTATTCTCTTTTGTGTTAATTCTCTAAAAAATTATCGTCTTTCTTATGCGGTTGGTATTTCGTTAAATCGGCTTTGTTACACTTGTCGAGACATTTTTATGTTCCTCAGATCCTATCTATTATCGTTAATAGTGTCTACTCTGCGATACCGTTTGTTTTTGATTCACTCGCGCGTATTCGACGTCAGTTGACCCGATCCACGTTTTTTTGCACATCACCGACCGATTCGGAGTGTAAACCTCGTGGAAGCATTAGTCGAAGCCTGACTCACACTCGAAGAGTGAGACCAATATAATAAAGACATTTTTAATATATATCTCCACTGTTTCAATCCTCGAGGTTTGAGAACGGCATCGATTGAAAACATGACTTTGATTCTGCTCTTGCAATGGGATATATGGGTCATTTATTATTCATATCTATGGTAGAACGTAACAAATGGTTGCCCTGTAATGGCCTTCTGAAGCCTCGTGAAATGGTTATTACCTATATATGTCTATGTCGGCTAACTAAACCCAGCAACTTGTTGTAGTTGGCAGGAAGACAAGTTGAAATTGCGATGTTTGAACTGAAAGGATCGCGGATTCTACCGCAAGAGAGTACGCTGGCGACTAAATATTATACCCAGGGGCAATGAAGTATCAAAAGCGACTAGTTCGATGATTGACATATTAACACTGTTCACTGGAATTTACCATTGGTCTAAGGAGCTGAAATGTTATTCCTACATATGCTGCAGTTTTCATGTTTATCAAAATTAGGGTCACACTCTACTATGCTCACCCCTTAAGCCTACGATCGTCCTTGTGTTTACAGTTATTGTCTTCGTGTCGTTAACTTGATGAGAAAAATTAACTTACATGCAAGTGCCGGCATCTGAAGAATTATTACAAAGGAGACTTAATAATCGTGGTATAATACTACGGTTTAATTTGTACCACAAAACAGACTAGAAGTTCTATTTCTAAGTCGGAGTTTTTTTTTTTTTCTGTTGTGCATATCATCGTCATGTGCGTATTAACAAGATGGCTTGATCAATGCGGCTTGTAGGTAGTGTTCAGAGCCCGCCATAATTCAAATACCGAACTTTAGTACACGTGTGACCTAACAGCGCCTACCATTACTATCTGCTTCGTGAGTCGTTCGTCTGAGACAGTAGACAATTTCATACTACGATCGACCTCATGACGACAGATATCCAGTCCTAATCAAGTCAAAATTCACAAACAAAATGTATTGCATACTGTGACACAAAATATTTGTTGAAGATTTCTAAATAACAATATCTCATTTGTCAGTAGCGACTAATGTTACATTCATGTTAAATACTGCTTTGGACATATATTGCTATTTCGGTTGTTACTCATTATAATGATAGCTGTCGATTTTTTTTTACTGCCGACTGCGCTGTGTGGTAAGGTGCACCGGCCATGTGGCCTTCTTCTATTATTTGCTACATCCGATTCAAAATCATTTTCTCATATATAAGAACTTAAACCAGCGGTTCTCAGCTCCCCAGTGGAAGGCTCGTAGTTACAATACTGTTGCACCGAAAGGGAAAACGTTGCGCCTTTTCTTTAAGTGTCCCTAATATTTCTATGAAATGGGGTGCGGAACCATGTGCTGTCCTGGTGAAAGTCATTAAATTGTCGAGTGCTTATTCTCAGCTGATGGCACCTCAGATTAGATGTTGCAGGCCACCACCAGCAGATTCTAGATAGGGAATTTATCTTTCAATCGCGGAAACGAGTGTAACGTTTGTGCAGCACTTAACTGCACGACTGTTTCCGTGGGAATAATCATTATGTCATGTAGCAAATCTATTTCGAGTTGAATTTAGAGTCGAATAAGTGGTATCTGTTCGCAACAGCGAATTCTTTTTGCAAAGTTCATTTGCCCATCGGCTTCATCTCGACGAAAACTTCACTTAAAAACGTGACCTTGTAAATTATTATCTTTCATAAACAGAAAACAAACAAGGTATATATATATATATGTTCATATTTGGTAGAGCAACAGAAGGAAGGGTGGGTTGTATATGCCGTTCTTACAGCGGCGGTTAACTTTCACTATGGTAAACTGTGATTGTTCGTTAGAAAGCTTTTCGTTTCTCTTTCAATTTATAATACTAAGTACTTTATGCAAAATTCACGTCCGCTCATTTTTAAACATGATGACTAGATGTGTGTAATTAGGCCGCTTTTTTATAACTGTCTAGCCCGACGATAGCAGCAGCTATTAAATTAATGGCGATAAGGGTACGCGCCGATATGAGTGGACAGAGTAGAGAAAAAAATCACCGCAGGACGGTGTCATTGAGCCTAATGACATTACGAATTCGGGGTAGGAGTGGCCAAGAAAAGCGACAACGCACGCACCAGGACTTTTCCGTCTATTTTCATATATCTATGTCTTTCATCTGCGCATGTCGTAGTCAACATCCAGAAGAAAAAAACGGAAAAACAGCGTTAAAGCTCGACAACTGTTCAACTGTCGATGAAACAAAATTTGCGAGAATTACTCAATCCTATCAAATTTGTCTTCTGTACCCGTGAGCACTATGTTGTCTAAAGAACATGTCACGCGATATATAAACATGTTGGACCTGAATATTTCAGTCACTTTGTGTAAATATTTTACGAAATCACATTAAGCCTGACTAGTGCGCAAAGACGATAGGAATGACCCCACTCGGATGGTTAGAGATAACAGTGCTTCCTTGATATATCTTGTCGTTCAAGTTGATTTTACATAGGATTTTGTGAGGGCAAGAACAACCCCAAAAAAGTTGTCGACTTTCCCTTGATTTCATAGTTGTAATCTTTATTGCGTCTCAAAGTCGTACCTCATTTCGTGAGATAGCCAGGTTGGGGAACTTTAAAGGTCATAGCGCATCAATGGTGATGATAACTTTTCGATTGACTTTTTGCGTACGACCTAGTCACGACCAAAATGGCGAGACTCTTCCCTATTTCCACGGAATTTGACTTCAAGCGGTTTCGGATTGATTCAAATATTTTTAATAGGAGGGTTACATCGTACTATGGTTAAGATGGCCCATGATTCTAAGTTAGCAAAAGACATTGTCTGTACATATAACTTATGCATGAATAATGACTAAAGTGGGTTTAGACAAATAGTTTACAATAGTTACATTCGGCTGCCGGTGCTCCCACTAGCGCCGTCGTTGCCTTCATCGCCGGGCGTAAAGACGGGCAAATCACGACTCTGTTTCATCGCAACAAATTTAAAGCAGCAATAAAAAAAATCGGGCGCAGACACGAGGCACAAATTGCCAGTCGGAGTGGCCGATGGTCTATCAGGCATATTCGGGCAGGCTGGGACGCTCGTACAACCAATACTAACGACGATTCCGTAGCGATTAATAACGCAGCAGCTAATATATTTAACAATAAAAGGAACGCAACAACAAGAACGCCTCAAAAAATGTTAACACCATCATTATCAGTAACAGCATCGAAGTATTGCCCCGATTATTGGCATAGGATGGGTTTGGGCTTCTATCGTAGATCGTGGACACAAGGCCACTTTAGCAGTAGAGAAATGTTGCATTCAGCAGAGTCAATAACGAAAACAATTACAATTTTTTCACGCAGTATCAGTAGTTCTATCAATAGTAGCTGCTGGAAGCAACGAGTTGACGAAAAGAAAATCGAAGTTCGCTAGAAAAGGGACGGAACTGTATAATCGAACAGATTTGCGGGTACTAAAACAACCGAGGACACCGAGGCTGTCTGACATGCGTGTGGATAAACTGATTCATCACCGACAGCAAACAATGAAGCTGAAGTAGATCGTTTACTTCGTTCAGTAATCATATAGTTACTAAGAACAAGCATTTAAGAGTTCTTCGTAGGAAAAGCTCAGTTATTAAGCGCCTTAAATGGTAACATTCAACACTCGCTGATAAAACTTCTCGGCGATAATACTACGGTATTGCCTTTGCTGTCGTCGAAGCTAATTTTCCCTTTACCTCGACGCATCAATTAACTACACTGTAGGCAATTGAATTTGTGCTTCAAGCATACTTAAAACTAAGGTGGTACATCTGTTTCATTTTCAGAAAGTAATTTTTCTCGCAATTGTAGGTGCTGCATGACGTGGGTCATGATTGGGGACCGAGAATCACCTCGCCATAATCTAGATCTTGCTTCGACATGCTTTTATGAGCCAATGGGAGCTTGTGAAAAACATAACCGTTTGCATCTAGCTAGTAAGATCCCACTGGCAGAAGCAGTAGTAGAAATGACTCCGAAGGCATTGCCGAGATGGAAGATTGGGTCGAAACTGTACAGTCCATACAAAAGATTAGTGATCCTGCACTATATACTCGAGACGTCGTGACAATCTGCCTAGTAATCTGTAATTTCTTTCTACACGGCTCTTTTGTCCCCGCACGACCCTATGGTATTCCCATAGGCTCTCTGGTCGTCAAAGGGCACCTCAATTTTTCCTAGAAAATTCAGTGACTTATAAGCTAAAATGCCGAGACATAATCACGAGCCTGGTCCTTTGTATCATTCTGTATTTGTGGGGGATCACAAAAATGCTGCGAATATGGGCAAATGTTGTTAGAAAGCTATGAAGCGACAGAAGTATAAACATATTTGAACATATAGAAAGGTCGAAGAATACGCCATGGCAACGAATCATGAAGCTCTAAATAAGAGCTAAACACGGGTCATATATAGCAGACTGAGTAGGGAGTGGGTATCTGTGAAATGTTCACTAATTTCTAGCGTGCACACCTGTGTTAGATAAACACAACGAGAATCCAACCTGACATCGTGTCTGTCCGTCGATAGGCGGTTCACAGCAAATAACTGTCGGCAAACAGGTCTCTGTAATTGTTAAGCTACCGCATAATCTGAACTTGGTTTGTCGAAGACGTAGAAATTTTTCTGGATATTTATACTGAGTTGAAAATTGGCTGCGGGCAGCGGTTTATATAATAACATTCCGTTTATTGTGACACACCAGCAAAGCCTCATCACTCTTGATTCTCATTTAACAATCAGCGGAGGAAAATCCTCATCCATATTGGATTGCACAGTAAATATTGGACAGCAGATATCTGATTTACGTGATTCTACTGAAGTACTCCCGAAAAGTCCTTGAATTATGCAAGGACATTTTGTGTGTCCTTAAGGAAAGCCTCATTCTTCTTCAACCACTACTTTTTATTATATACTTTTGCTATAATAATATATTTTATAGAATCGAAAAAAAAAAAGAGAGACATTTGCAGCTTATTTAAATTTTTCAGTTCAATATAAAGCACAAATAGAAGGAGGACCAAACACGCTGTAAGTAAGTACGTACCTAGTTTCTTTCAATTAACTATAATTCTGGAAACCCATGTAATTAGCGTCGTCTGCTTCATAGGAGACCTAATACAATTTTTCAAAGAGTAGTAAGTAAAGTTCAAAGTAAAAGAAAGATTTGCTATGTAGTGTTGGTGTTTAATGGAACTTTTTTGGAGAGGCATAGGTTTAGATGACCTAAAGAGTCACGTTGAGATCGTACGTGTTGTTTCTGCCACCTAATGTTATTAATATTAATGAGCCGTTTGGTCTAACAAACAACACTGTTAGTAATGGCAAAAAAACCATGTGCTTTATATAACAATTGAGCGGAGCAAATTAGCGAGTTGTCGGATTACGCTTTGCGCACGGTTAATTATGAATTCATTTTATATAATCTGTACTTTTCGGTTCATTTTTTTTTGTAGTATTTTAATAACAAACGATGCCATGGCCTTCCAGTGAACGTTCTGCTGTATCAGCATTGTAGCAGGTAGAAGATCTTCTTTTTTCAGCACGTCACATTTTCGTGCCACCGGCCATCTGCCTCTGTCTGCCATCAACGGTACGACTGCCGCTCCAGACAAATTCATAATTGCTCTTCCATAGATCAGCCTCCTCGCAATTTTCAATGCAATTTCATCCTCTTACGATGCAGCGCAGAAGAACTAGGTGCGCACGTGTACCGTGTAAGGGCGACGTTGTAAAATCGTCACTTCTTCGTACTTTTTGCAGCCACTTTACGTCTTCTTGTCGTCGTGGCGGCTGCTATTTGAAACGATGGGACAACGATACGTGCTCGTAGAGAAACAACAAATAATAAAAACCCAACAAGATCTCGCATTTTCATTCAACAATGTTAGACCAACCTTCTGTTGATAAATGCCTGAAGCTCTACTGTTGTTGTTGTTGTTGTTGTTCGCGCCGGTTTTACACAAAGCGGAGAGCACGCGAGAGAGAGGGGGAGAGAAAGCGAGAGGGAGGGGAGAGAGAGAGAGAAAGAGAGAGAGAAAGGAAACAAAATCCCGTGTGTTTACTGCGCGAAACTGCTCGTTGTCGTGGTAATTCGTAGCAGTGCTGTGGACATATATACATGACAATTAATTATGTTTCAACCAACGGAGCCAACGGGATGAAAAAATATGGCTTCCACACAAACAATTTTCACCCGAAGCGGTACGTATACCAACCACTTTTTGATGCTGTAAGATAACGAAACAGTGCATACCGAATCATCGGTCAATCTAATGCAGTAGTGGGAGATAGACGATTCAATGAGGTAAAAATTGCTGGAACACATCTTGATATTTAAGTCTGTATGATAAAGCAATCGGAGCGACGCTGGCGAAGAACGCTAAGGCCAAAAACGAACTACTAGACGGACACAGGGCCATGATGTGCAAGAAATGTATATGACTGTCGACGTGCCGTGGCACAGCAAATAGTAACACCTTGTTTCACAAAAGGGCTATTATATATCTATCTATCGATTCGAGGTAATTCTGGTGTACTTCTCTTTAGTTCGCCTGAATTGCTGAACCTTCCGTTCGGCGTCTCTAAATATTTTATAGAACAAGCTTTCCGGTGCTTAGAGTAGAGAAATAAATCTCGTGGTAAAACCGACAGATTCTTTGCCCGGGAAACTCTTATGACAAACGTAAGCTTCTTGCATCAGAATAGTGGGAAAATTTTTTACCGATAACCAATGCAACGTAGGCGCCTTATTCTAAATAAAAAATGACGTTGCGTTAATGAAATAATATTTATAAAAGGAAATCGAAATCTATTTATTCCCTATAGCGATATTTGCAAAACTGGAGGACCCTGTAGAAGGTGCAAAGATAACGAGACTGAATGCGGGCGGCTTAGTCTCACACAATTTCCCTCCCATTGATATGGGGGGTATTTTCTCCAGATTAAGGGGTCGGGTAGCATTCGTCATTTGTCCTGACCCCCCAGGTCAACCAAGTCAGAAGCTGGGTGTCGAATAGCGTCCTTCTAATCCATTTTGATGAGAATCTGAGACTAGTGAAAGGCAATCCTCACCCGGAAATTGGATACTCCTGCACGTTCTTTTTATGCTATACATCGATACGTGCCAAAAGGCACACTACAGAGAATGTTTGTCTCAAAAGCTTTCCTTTAAATCACCTGTTTTTTCAGGTTAACGTCTTTCATACGTCAGCCACATTGGATTATCGATAATAGCGATTCGATCCATCGCATTATTGCCACAGCTGCATCGACACCCTTAAGGTGGCATTTTGTCGAAGAAAATACATTTTGCCCTCGCTAATCGGCGCGTACATCATTACGATATTGTAAATCGAAAACTTCAGAAGCAAAATATGCTATATTTTTCTATATATAAGAAAAAGGACGTCTGCAAGAATAGTACAACTACAAATATAAGCTAAGTCTATTTCAGAACTTCATCTTCATCGACATACGGAATCGAAAATGTCTCAAACTACAACTGCGGCTCTGTTCTTAAACAGCTGCTGTTAGATGATGCTTGCCATATAGTATGCATCGACAATAGGCATCTAGTGATTAAGCCCAACATGATCTAATCCCACGTGCTTTGGCCCATACGCTACAAAGGGTTATGGTGCGTTGTTCTCAGAGCTTGTTTTTGTCGATGTCGTATAGCGCTGACAGAGTACGACAAAAATAAAAGAAAAGTACGAAGAATCCCAACGTTCCAATCGCCGATGCTCCTGGTTCAGCCGTTCATCGCGGTGTGCACAGGCTCATCAAGTGATAATGTCTATCGGCCCCATTTTACTGTAATATGTTACAACAACAGAAAATTTGGCCCTGAAATGCGCCGTAACATTAGTTCTCGCAGTTTCACAAGTACTTATAATTTAACTACAGGCATCATACTGTTTAAGCCTGACCCGAGATATAGGATTACTACTGCCTATTTGTTGCCTTTGATCTGAGATAGTATTAGTGAACGGTAGCAATAGAGCTTTCAGCCACCGACGCCAGGCTCAAAATCGAGCGTATCGAAAGAGCATGAAAAGTTTGAACTGAATATTACGGGGTAAATTATATCGTTTACCTCAACCCGTTGACGTTAAGCCGTCAAACAGCTTATGGTACACAGAACAGGATCGTGTAGAAGCAGCCGCTCATCAATGGCGAAAACTTCCTGAAAAAAGTGGAAAAGTTCACTTCGGACGTTGACACAATCTCTTGCGACGGAGAGTCTGGTCAAGATGTCGAAGAAAGGGAAAAAAACAGCCAGCGATACAACTGGGCTGAAAATTAATTACCGTGCGATAAAGAAAACATAAGGGAAGCATCAAAAAGCGATGGCTGAAGGAAAAAACAGACGAAAAATCAACATTCTTGTTGGCTACCGTGACAAAGCACCTAATAGCTGCTTATGTTGTTGCTGCTGCTGCTACTACCACTGCTGCTGGTGTAGCTCTCACTGCCTATAATAATGCTCAGCAAACATAGTCATCCAAGCCAAAACAATTGCAGTCATCCGACTGTCTGAACGATGAAATCCATAGTGAATTCCCGAGCTCCTGAATACAGGCAGCAGACGCCCAGATGTTAGACGACTCTCTGATCTACCAAACGCAGGAGCGAGTTAAGCGCAAGTAGCATGTTGCTTAATGGCAGCCTTAGAGGTCTTTCGTAGCTGACAATCGATCATTTGAGCAACGTGGAACTAGTTAACTCGACGAAATAGGAGAACTCAACTTTTCTTCAGTGTGGGCCCAGGTTTATGATGACTTATAACGAACGGGCTATATTACGAAAGATACCGTTTTTCTTCTTGCTCACTATTTTTCAATAGTTTTTGTAAAAAAAAAAAGGCGATATTCGGTGCGATATTATTAAAACTAAATCTGCTGATCGGCTTTTTTGAACTTGTTGTCTAGTTGTGCATGCCCTTAACTTTTCATCCTTGACGGTCTGTTAGTATTTCAGTATCTAATTATTTATCCGCCATCAATTGTAAGTTGTTACATCTTTATACTTACTGGTCTCATAAGCATCCGTGTCATTGCTAGTCGTTCATTCGAGAGGGGCTTTTCCTACCAGAACTTGAAGGCCGACGTCTTTCAACGAGTTGAACTATTAATAAATAATAATAATAATATTATAATAATTAATAGAGAACTAGTAATCAGAATAACCCTAACACGCGTCATTACTACTGGATCGTTTACTAACTGGCGCACGTTGCACTCGAATCTATAGGGGACCAAATTGTCCAAAAGGCCGTACCGCTAGCTGTGGCGGCCCACACGAAAAACGTTCTACGATACTACAAGCAGCCATCCGGTGAAAAGTTTATCAACTATGGCCCTGGCTTCGTCGTGGCCCAGTGTCTCAATGGAACGTTACACTGCGCACGCGGAAAGGACGCTTAAGCTAAACTGTTTCTTCTCTATCACGCGTGTGCTTATGTCGTTAAATGGCCACTGAGTTGTACCCTCAGAAAGCTATGGCCGATAAATCCCCCAGTGGAACGACATGCCGAATGGAGATGAAATCTTAGCCATCACAGCCACTCATACACGTACCACCGCTCAATTGGCGGCTGACAACCATTTACAGGAAAAAAAAAAAAAGAAAGTTTGTCCATGTTTTCTCGTTGTGTAATTTTGTCGTCGGTAGCCTCGGCAGATATTTTCACCCCTCTAATTATTAGCGCTACTGGTAGTATATTAGTAGCTTTGATGACCCTATGATTTATCCTACTCGCCGAGGATCTGTTCTATCGACTATCATCACGGTACGCGAACGAGTACGAAACGACGCATTTTTAGGAAGGCAAAAAAAGACTTCGGCCGTGGCGGAAATTTAAAAATTTTGTCAAACGAAAATAGCAAAATTAATGCAGGTCCTCTTTGGGGCGTCTTTAACGGCTGTAAAAAGCTTTGAAATTTTCAGGATTTAGCCTCGACATTATTTGTAACGAACTCAAGAATAGTGGAAGATGTTGACTGGATGAAAATGTGGCACTTGTAGTTTAAAAGAACACCTACGATGTATGGTTTACATCACTTAGTGGCCTGCGGCAGACGTAGCATATCCTAGTAAAACCCAACAACATTCTAGTTTTCTCCACTCACATGAATTTCAGAGAAAATTTCATAAAGGACATGGTTATGCTTTTCTCTGTGAAACAACAGCGAACCAGTATGAAGATTTGATGAAACACTGACCCATTCGGTAGCTGCAATTCATACATAGTAACCATCTTCGCATAATAGTTTTTCGATAACTCACTAGCGCGAACCTTTTACAGGCCAAGAGACCAACGTCCTTAAATACGAAATACAGGACATTCTGTTTGGTGCTGATAAAACATGAATTCTTTGCTCAAGGCACCGCTCGGCTCTCTGACGGCTTCTGCCAGCGACGTCATCGCCACAACCCTTATCATACGAAATTTCTACTGGTTCCCCCGTTACCACTTCCGATTCTCCTGTTACTACCGATGGCTCCCCCTCAATGTATCGTGCGATCCATACATTCACAAAGCACAAGTTTCTCATGATCCAATGATATAATTATTGCGCTGTTTTTCTCTATCGCAAGCCACTGTGATTAAATTAATTATTCACGAACATGTTATTACGTCTATCCAACGCCGCTTTATGTATGACTGTTATTAATTAAAGTTCCTGGTCAGTTAAAGTTAGCAGTATTGGTGCCTATGCTTGCCGCCGACACGACATAACAGCAAAGCACAGACGACAGCAGTAGCAATATGGCACGCAAAGAAACGGCGATATTACTAAACTAACATGCTACCAAACTGTGGTTGGATTTTAAGTGAAATTCAATTGTGAGCGTAAGCCGGTTTGCATCGTGAATATGTGGCCTCGTGTCTCGGTAGATGGCCCTTATAAACGTAAATAGACATCGAATACAATAATCTGTAAACGTCTCCACTGCTCTATTGGCTTTGCTAAAGAAAGGAAGTTGTACTGTTGCGTAGGGATCATATACGCATGGTTGTATATATGTGTACGTCATTAATTTTGCTTGATTAAAGCGCGATGACCATGTGACTTCATACGCAGGGACAGATAGACACCGACCATGATTGCTATATACAATTAATACTGCGAAAAAACTGTCTACAGTCTATGATATATTAAATGTTTCGATTTGTATGTGTTCCGAACGACCCGTTGCTTAACGGATACTATCGAAAGATGTCCGGCATCGGCAAGTAAATCATGCTGCCCTGCTAGCCAGGTACGAGAGTGACAAATAGGGCGGCTGAATACTCCTGCAATGAACCTGATTGTCTGCCGATTGAACATTGCAATGAACCTAATTGAATGCTGGTTCGCTGGATACTTTGCAGGTAGATGGAAGAAAGGGATGAGAAAATACCCGAACTTCAATAATGAGCATTCGGATTTCTGTTTTTCCCAGACTTTTAGCCATTGAGGTGAACTTTAGCTTCGTTTAGTGGCACCCCACTCGAAGTCACTTCGTTCGTTATGAGGTCGTCTTGTTTCCGCTGAAAATAGGATCATTCCTGTACCTGCACATATTTATAATATTTCTCACCTCCACTATTATGTCACTGTTACGGTATTGTATTTTTTAAGTAACTTTTATAGCAAAACTTAAATAACGTGACATGCTTTTATGTTCAGGCTACCTTTTCTAATGCGAAGTGTTGCCCCTGTCCAGCTGAACGGGACGAACAAATTAAGGAAGACAAATTAACTGTGACAATCTTCTAACTTAATCGCGCAAATATAAACAGTAATAGAAATGATTCTTACCCTTCTACCAATTCAGTTATCTCTGAGACTTTCGCTACCACTGCTGTAACAAAGGTTGTTAATGTTGTCGGCGAAGATGCACCGGTAGCCTGTCAAGATGTCTTCGCCGAGAACATCCTACACTATGATAGCGTCCGTGGAACTGAGGATTGCGTCTGCATTTTCATTTTTACGCAGCATGTAATGGTCTTCAGCCAATTGGTGGTCGTCGTCGTCGTCGTCCTTGTCGAGTAGGATGTACTGCGTAAGGGCGTAACTAGTAATGGTTCTCTATAAAGCCCCGCTTCCTGTCGTTACTCTTGCTTCTGCGGAGCTCACCACAGCCCGGCGGATGTGTGCAGGGGTTTCTGTAGTGCGCCGCAGAGTTTATCTTTCAATCTTTTCACGGCTCGTTATTGTCGAAGCGACTAGCTTTCAGCCAGCTCCACAAGAAGATAGAAAAGTGAACACACATTAGTCATGCCGCTTGAAAGTTGTTGAAAATTTAAAAACTGATGAAAATTCAACAGTTGCCTTACCACCCTTCCCTCCGTAATGTTTTTTTACCTCTGCTCCACTCGAGTCATCGTCTTGGATATGGGTCTTGCGTCGGTTGTTGTCAAGGGACGTATTCTCGATCGCAAGAGAGTGCCGTCGAACATCATGGTTGGCGTTCGTAATATTTTGGTAATCTTTCACCCATTACAACGTAGCCGAGATGAGCTCGGTCCTCAGAGATGACACCAGGAATAATGGTTCATCTGGGAAACAGCTCGGCGGAATGGATGATCCACCGTAGACTAGCGACCCCTGCACAGCTCATATCTTTTGCGCCACTTCACTGAGACGCCTCTCGTTGTCTCAGTAGTTTTACATGTTACATATACGACATATATATTCTCTGTATGGTGGAAATAAGTAGATGATGGATCAGGCTCGTGGTTCATTTCTCTCTGAATAGCTTTTTGAACTTAAGTAAAACGTGTATAACAAAGTGATTTTTTCGTTCATATCTTTGTCTATGCAATACGAAGGATGCGCATAGACTTGTATGTATGCCCAAGTGAGGTGTACAGTTCCGTACGCTTTTATTCCGTGCGGCCAATTTATCTTTCTAAATCCCAGCTTGGCAAGTCTCCTCAAAAGAGGTCAGTCCAAATGCTACATTCGTTCATGTTTGGCATGTGATCTTCCCATGGATGATAGTGGTACATGATTTGTGGCTCAGAGTTGCTGTTTAGTGTAACTCTGCCAAATAGATCCAAATGATATGAGAATTTTTCTCTAATTTCTAAGCGATTCAAGCAGACTAACCGTCAGAACGCTTTGTGGTCCCAAAAAGACATTGAAACAGTGAGATCGAGCTAGATAGATAGATCGATCCAGAAAAATACTTACGTCTAATGCAACACATAGGCGCCTTCAGTGGGGGTGGGCATATTTCTATTACTTAGCGTTCCGCAGATGGACTCTTATGTTTATTCCACGTAGGTCGTGCGCTTCCAAATGCTCACTCATCGTCGACCCAAAGTGAACGAAACGTTTCGAGCTATACGCCCAGCACCGCCGTCAGGCGTTCCATCGGACGTATGGCTGACTCCCAGCACGAAACGAACCGTGCGTCTATGCCGGGCTCGAACCTAGACCACAACCTGGCTGTATCTGGCCACCCTGTATCTAATACGAGTTAGTACTCTTCGAACAAATACACCGCTGGCTCTTGAAATGGTTCAAGTTATTTAGAATTACACGTATATATATCGTTAAATCAAATATGCAAGCGTCATCTTCACAGCGGATGTTGTGTAACAAAGTGAACGTTATAGAAAAACAACAGAATACTGTATCGAGCTCGTATATCTGGCGGTCAAGATGAAACAGGACGTCTTTAAAAAAAAAAAACAACTATTCGTAGAAAGGACAAAATGCATAAACACTAACAAGCCGCATAAGAAAACGCTTACCAGAGCTACAACACACTTTCAACAAGTGGGGAATGATGGAAATAATCACTTGAGTAATAATATAAAAATAACAGCCGCTCTCACCTGAAATCATTTCAAAAACAGAGCCCAAAAAGGGGGCCAGTTGCCAGCCAGCCAGCCAGCCAGCCACGCAATAGAGTGTCAATACAAACGCCGGGGCTCAGCTCGTATACGGGAAACTGTCAACTACGTTTGAAGTATACTCGGGATAAGTATCTGTTGAACTAGCTAAAAAAAAAAAAGAAACATAGAAGAAGCAATCGACGAAGATGGGGCAAAAACATAAAAAAAAAAAAAAAAAAAATAGCGTATCGAGTTATATAGAGAGAACCTAAAGATATTTAATTTTAACAGTGTATTATACTATAGTCGACCAATTTAAGTTTGTCCGCTGATTGCAGGGCGTTGGACTATTATATATTATAACATCAATGATCGGTGTATGCAGGAGACAAGACATTTGAGCGTATTAGGATATCATGTAATATTCTATGCAGTTGTAAAATGACTTTCAACGAAGTATTACAAAGTAGAATTTAACCGGGGACAAAATAGAGACTAGAAAAATTGGTGGTTAGCAGAAATCGGGACGAAGTATAACATTAATTTTTTTACAGAAAATAATTACCGCCATTATATATATATATATATATATAATGATCGTAATTATGATCCTTAACAACGATCGCATTAGCAGCGTTTACCTCTGATGTAAATAAAAAGAAAAAAAAAAAAAAAAAGCATATGTTCTTTGCTATACTGTTCGTCAGCGAAGTCAGTGACAGTATTAAAAATTATTTTTGAATCTAAAACGTAATGTTGTTCAATATAAAAAGGAAGAGGAATAATGTTATTATAGTGTTTATAAAGAAGACATTAAACGAAATCCTAAATGAAGTTATAACAAACATTTAATGTTTGCCGTTATACATTTTTCTGGATTGCTTGCAGCCCTATTTGATTAAAAATAAACGTCATTCTTTAAATAGGTATTTACAAAACAAGATTTAATTTTAAAAGCAAAGCTTTATTTTTAAGAGGCTTTTGGCTCTTTTAAAAATAAACCATTGCTTTTAAAATTAAATATTGTTATATATATATATATATACATTATGTATATATACACTCTTTAATGAGACGAAGTATTAAAATATATTTTAAAAAAAAAGGAATTATTTAATGGGGTCGCACGATTGATGCTCGTTTTAGTCAATTAGTGAAAATCATCTTACTAATATGGATCTAAATAAGAGCATATATGCAAAAGTATTTCCATTGCATATAACCGCCACCGGTTCCCATCATGGCTTTAGTTTGAGACCTAAACCGGTTACGTATATGATTAGAAAAAAAAATTGGTTCTCTAACTTTGCAGATAACTTTCTAATAGTAACCTCACAGATGCCATAATGATCCATGTGGCTTGTTCATTGAAGTTTTACCTAAACGTGCCACACGCGCAAAATCCAAAAATAATAGAGGTCCAAAAAAAAAAGCAAGAAGTAGCAAAGGCTACTAGTTAAAACTTTCCTAAGTGAGCTAATCGACGATAAATGCTAAGCTTTTGAAAAAGCCTCGGATTTCTACCTCAAAATTTTGGAACTATTAGAGATGGCCCACTTTTGTAATACCTTTTCTCTAGTCTTTAGTGCGGATTTTCCATGTTGTTCATGGAGATCTTCTTTCTTCATTTTTTGAAGATCGCATGGAAATTAAAAATAACGTGGCCAATTAATTTCGATTAATCTATAACTCCGGTGAGTTTCGTTTAGTAAGTAGCCGACTGTCGCTCGTATTCGAAACATGAACTCGTCACTTCGCAACGTCATGATGGGTTCACGTTTTTACTCTAGAAAAGATATTATCGAAAACATACAGCAACTAGGACAAACAGTCCGCCAAAATGTGTCCTGGTTCATCCTGCCTATGGTTTCATATTTAGTTTGGTTTTAACCCAATTCAACGATTTGCTTCTAGGGAGATAGTCGCTGAAACGAACGTATCAACCTAACAGCCGTACTCCCCCTGCCCGTAAACGTATGCTATAGATATGGAGACGCGCTACACATATTCGAGAAGATAATATAGCTGACAATGACATCGCCGCAGATTTTTGCTGGCCAAAAACGAACGAAGTTCGCCCCGCCAGAGGCAAATGAAAGTTGAAGCTGCAGCAACGATGTATTGTGTAATGCATCTACCTGGCATCGGTAGACTCGGAGTTCTAGCGTTCGGCGGTGATATCAGTTAGTCTTATTGCCAGTTACAAGTATGAGGCTAGTGAGTCACGGCTCTACAGGGCTGCGTCTGAATTTCGCCCACTCGCGAATCTCTGTCGACCTCAGTTACCCCTACGGCTAGTTTGCTGCCACTGACTATTGTGTTTGTAGCGTGGCCTATGTCCACTTTCCTACGTAGCTCTCTTCTATTTTGTCTGCTGTCGAAATTGTACGGTGGAATCGGACGTGTCCTGCGATCTGCTACGTGACACGCAGTGTTCTTTTTGCTCTCTCTTGCCCTTCTTGCCCTCCACTTCTTCGTGCCATTGACGCTATAACTCGCCTGTTCGTTCCGTCAATGATTCTGTCGACCAATCTTCGAGCCATTGTTACGCGGTGTACGCATCACTATCGCTTGGCCCTTGGAATGAGGCGTCGACCATGACTACGTGACCTCCGCACGCTGAATGCGCTCGGCCTACAAACACGACCACGTTGGGGTGTATACGCGAGTGGGAATGCCGAGCGTTCGACTCTTCAATCTGACTACCCTTTCGTTGTGATAGGCGCAACACCAGCAATACCACATCGTCAGCAACGTCGTCGCGACGAAAAACATCAGCTGGCTGGCTAGCCGGTCGTCAAAGGTAGTGACAAACACATTGGGGTAACGCTGGTCCAGCGACAGTAGCTGAGAATGCCCAGTTGTCGCTGCCCATCATTGAGGCTGTTACTGGATATCGAGATCAACACGGATGTACATCGGTAAGTCTACATTAAACTCTAGCCAAAACATTACTGTTCAGGTCGACAGGGCCCGCCTTACCTTGAGCCATTATACGGTGCATGTTATATTCGATATAGTATCTCGCAATATCTCGTGCGGCGGGCGTCATCCTGTATGCATTCGATGTTCTGTCTGATTACGCAGCTCCGACCAGGAAGGATCTCTCTGTGTGTACATAGAAGGCAAACGACGATTGAGGGAGCGGTGGCTGGAGATACAAATGCGTGAACAATAGGACTTCAGGAGCTAGAGAGCATGCAGTAGCTACAACATGTATTATTGACCTCTCGCAGCAAAATTACATAAATGTGCGCAGGCTTGAACGGTAGCGCAACAAGAGCTTTTATCAGGCTACGATTTCCAATGGGCTAATGGGCTGGAAGCTAGCCTTTGGCTCCTGATTTTGAATGTGAATATGATGTTAAGTTAGACTACAACTTGGGTAGAAGTAAACTTTTCTGAATGTTTATGCCGCTAAACGATTTAGGGGAAAAAACTTAACAGGTAGTTGTGTATCTTTTAACATCCTTTGGAAACGTGCCTCACCCACGTGTCATTTGAATTTTAAATTTACCCGATTTTTCTCAAAAGAATTCTCAAGACTTTTTTTTTGAGATCTACCGATCTATTTATCTTCGACGACTGCAACGATTACGCATAATTGCTGTGAGTGTTAGTAAGCAGGTTGTGTCAGTGGCCAGAGGTTTTTCGCAGAGAAAGATTGCAGTATTCAAATGTTTTCTGGATGGTTTTTTTTTGTTTTTAAATTTTATATTTTAATTGAAATTCTAGCCTTTTTGCAGAGGACTATTCTAAAATATCATGCACCACACGGATGCCGTTGAACGTTTGAGGACAACCGATATTCTTGGCGTATTGTTGATAACTCAATACAGCGTTCAAGACGCTGGTACAGACTTGGTATTGGGTAAGTAGTTTGACATTAAGAATGCAATGGAAACATTGTCACAGCGAAAGTGGGAAGATTACGGATTTCCCAACGGCGCCCGTTAATAATGGATGGACTGCAAATCAATGTTCCAGTCATTAGGCCGACTCGTTGTCCCTACTCTCAGAGCAGTGGGAGGTGATGCTACATTCGTGCACTGCTTCCTGTTGCATGCCCACATTTATGTCGTATGCCTACTCAGGACAGATGCGATCCTGTTAGGTGCGAACCATTGCGACTGGTCGTGACTTCTTTTCCTCGCACCTAATGACCTTTTATTCGCTATTGGGCAACCCAACCTTCTCGCGTCGGATTGTCGACAACGGCTCTCAGGTCTGCTCAGCCTGTCTAGCCCGTAATCAGGCATAATCATACACCAACAGTATCCATAGGAAAACTGCAGTTTAAGCTTCATGATATCATTGAAGGAGGAGTCATACCTGTACGATTTGTTTAAAGAAAATATCTTTGGGACGAAATTGGTTAAAGGAAAGAACCGTGTTCGCCTTGCAGGAATTAGTGCAGTGAAGCACCTTAACAAGAAATTGTCGAATATGCAGTATATTTTAATTAGAGATACGTTTGTATGAGATCGCAAATTGTATTAATTGTTTTTTTGTTAATCCGATGCCTGTACAGCGTTGTTTCCCAGGTGCTGAAATGCCATCGTCTAAACGTGTGCCCTGATTTTTTTCCGTAGTTGTAAAGACCCTGTGTGGCCGCACCGAAATCATCAGTCGTTGTCTATAGACGACCGACGAAAACAAAAAACCCTGCACGCCACCGGTGTTTACATTGCAAAGGTTATTGTCATCAATCTTTATAACCCGCTACCTGCCTTTCCACTTGATGTGGTAAATGTCTAGTAAACCCTGTAAAATTTCATTTATTTGAAAGAATACTCCGGCAATAATTTTTATTTCTAGCCGTTTCTATGGTACAACGATGCCGTCCTTCTCTTAACATCATGAAAAAGGGGCATTTCCTAACCCAAGTCCAACTCTCTCGATGTAGCCAGTCACAGTTGGCCGCGCTTCTTCTATCCGTAGTTGGTTCCGCGAGTGAAGTGTCAATTCCCTAACTAATAAATCATTATATTTCACAATTCAGTGCATCGCCTATATAGCTTTGCTTGCTTCATATGCTTTATGGTACGGACTATCTTGGCGCCCTCAACGGTACCGAAAAGGACAATGTTTTATTGAGAGGATCCTGCATAAGGCCTGAAGCCTCAGTTCCTCTCGAGCCTTTCCAACACAGCGATCTACACTGCGCGACATAGAAGAAAGACTGAAAGCACGCCACGACGTTGGGGACGCTGGTCAGTCTCTACGAGTATGTGTCCATGTTTATGCGTGGGTTTACATTCTGCAAATTGGTCGCTACGTAACAATTGGTCTAATTTTTGGCCATAGCAACGACACAGTGACCGCCTACATGCTGGCAGCACTTAGTAACGGTCGCATGATAACAATCATTAGAGAACGGGGCTGAAACTTGCTCGTAACGAAACATTGATCAGTTTTGTGTGTATTTATTGTTTCCATTTTCTAAGTAGTATCATAATTCGGACGGGAATACAATCGCAAACAACTATTAGTGTTATAGGTTGATTGAAGAACAGATTTCATTAGTTTGGAATGTATTGCAACCCCATATCTCAGGTGGTCTTATAATTTTGCTTTAATAAACGCAGGTAATTTTTTGAACGAGCTGTTACTAGTGGGTGCTTACCCATTTAGCAGTAACAATGGCTAGCTTGTGTGTTAATTGATCGCGGGCGGAAATGTCATTCAGAATCCGAAGGGTAGAACCAAATAGTGGCAAAAATAACAGGAGCCTACTTTGGCTCTTTGACCTTGGGCAAACCCCACCTCGTTTTACGTTCAATGGCTCAATAAAGAATAATTTTTTCGTCATGCAGCATACAAGCCCAAACGACCGCTTTACACGGTCAGATGGGTCTATTTAGATTATTATTTGACTCCATTTAACTCGATGGCGAACGTAGCCTGCCCTGATTGTCGAAGAAGGAGCGCTCATGACTGCTCGTTATTACCAAAGTCTATTTTGCTTCTACTTATAATTTAGGCTTCAACTTCATGCAGCGACGCCTTGTATAACTTCCAGACTGTGCAGCTGGCTCGTGTATATCATAGGCCTGAGCGTATTAGGGCCAACGCAGTACCTTTCGGGCAGTTCGATTGGTCTGCCTCGAACACTTAAGCCTATCTTTACAAGTTGCTGTTGATGCTTGCTAGCTAGCGGATTCGGATTCGGATTCGCAGTAAAATCTAATTTAGACTAGAAGCTTCGTTATGAGATCCTTTGGCGTCCACAAATGTTCTGTCTTGAGAATCGGGACACTACAGTTATCGCATCCTTCCAATAAAACCAGCCATCAAATAAACACCGCTGTAAATGCAGACAGACGGCTGAAAGTGTAAAATCAACTGGCTTTTCGTCTTCTGTCTCGTGGGACAGATCATAGGTCGATTCGATGAAGCCGCTCAACGCATATATCCACAGGCAACTATATATACAGGTGCACATAGGCATAGAGATCCAATTATAGGTGGAAATCATAATAATAAGCAGGTCAGGCCACAGCATTTCTGTTCTCAGCGTTGTCTGATAGATGAACAGGCTTACACGCTAAGTGTGACTAACTTTCTTGCTGTGACAGGCCTTCGACTTTGAAGTTTCGTCCCTTGAGCTAGCCTACGGAGTTGCTGACCAACGATGGCCTATAATAACGAAAACAGCGTCTGTATCAAAATATGAGATGGCTCAGAGCGAGCGAATGCAGGCCACCGTATCGCCATCGTATCAAGCGGCAACTGTTCGTTAAAAGCTTTGCTCAAATCTACAAAATTACTGCTACCGCGCCACTGCGACTTTGTCCTAATAATGCTGCCATATGTGCGCTAGTAGAAGTACATTGACTGACATTTATGAGTGGTACGACTCAGCTTGTTCGCTTGCCGGTCCGCGATATTTCAGCTCTTCCGTGTCGTCGCTCCATGTTTCTGTTGTGCTATTCTGTCGCAAGCGAGCGACGCGTGCATGTGCGTGTTGTTAATGTAAAATATTAGCGTTTTTATTGTTCTTAGCACTGTTGCTGTGGTCTTTATAGTCAGGCCGGTTAAGGAGCCATGGCTAGCAAGTAAACATTGTTATGTCAGCGCGTGTTCAACGATCACTGGAAAGCGACGATGTGGCCCTAGCCGGTCGTTAGTCGCTGGGCGTAGCGGCCAAGCGCAAGTCAGCGCTTAACAGAAGGTACAGTTTGGGTGGAGGGGATGGCCAGCCCAGTACTGGATGACCCATAATTATCGCATTTGTTAACTCGTTGTTTAGCTGCTTATTTGTTGCTTGGTTTTTCAGTGATTCGTCGCTTGACGGCCTAGCAGGCCCGAAGGCGCGGATCATAGGAAGCATCAAAATTTGGGCAAATCACACACAAAACTTACATAAGCGGTACGTAGAAAAGATGTTGCGTGTACCACTGTGTCTATCGTACACAAGTAATATGTATATATATATATATATATATATATATATATATATATAGGACTGGCTGGTACGTTATTGTAGAGTTTATAGGCCTTACGAAATACGGTACAAATTTGCCCAGCGTTCTCTTTGTTCAGTTAATGGGTAAAGGCATTTGGGTGCAAAGTGTACATAAGTACGTAGATCTACTATATACTCTAGCTGAATAGGGCGTCCAGAAATTTACTCGAGCATAGCGCGCGATTTAGCTCTCTTCTTCTGTCCTTAACCAATTTTCCTAAACTAATAATTGGGTTACCTGTTTCTACATTGTTCCAGTCTTTTTTTTTTCTTTGTCCAAACGAAACCAACCATTTAATTGCAATTATTATACCCTTATAGACGCACGACGTTTATCAAATCCAACAATAAGTAGTTGTTACTATATTATAGTTTATCTAACGCAAACGCTACGCTGATATGCTTTTCATTGAACGTATAGTTCTTAAGAAAAGCAGACTCCTGACACAGGATCTTCGCATCGTGTGTTAATTGGAAGTTTTACTACTTAAAAAAACAGCAACACTAGCATACAGGCTCCTATAATATTTCATTGTACAGATCTCTGATCGTCAGAGTCTTCTACGCGTAGATGTTATTGCCTTTTGATTTTGTAGCGCTCTAATCAGGCTACAATAATCAGTGCCTAGTGGTCAATCCTTGAAAAAAAAAAGACGGAAGAGTCCATACCTAAATTAGGATTGGTCCTAAGAGTTATTGTTATATGTTACTAGCGACAACAGCCCTAATCAAGCTTCCTTTATTTCATCTGGCAGCGAACACTTCTTCCGACAGTCGTTTTTTACATGAGAAAAATATTAGGAAAAGTCTTGTGTTTTCCCTACTTAGACTGCGATACAGCACTTTTGCTTGTGACGATGGTGAAACCTAACTGACTTAGAAGAATTCAACAAAGCACACGACTACATAAACACTATAGAATTATCTTGCATTTGTTTGAACGTGCACATCTTTCATGTATCTAACATAACGCAACAATCTGCTTTGGAAAAAGACTTGGATAAGTGTAAAGGTAATATGATTCAAGCATAGTCGACAGGCGACCCTAGGTACTGAAACTCATCTTGGCTCGAAAACTTGTAATTTGTCTTTAAGTGCGCTTTTACGTTCACGGACGCAAGAGTAGGTAAGCAACACACCTCTACGTAAACATAAGCCTAGATAACAATCCTTCGTTTTGTGCTCTCATTCACTTTGGCCCTATCTTGTTCCAGTGTTTTTGTGGCCATGTTACGGGATTTGGGATGCAGTATAGTGAACTCTAGACTGTCGAGGATGGACGCGAAGAAGTTTCAAAGGACAATGTGTCCTCCATCCACACCCACATGCAATGAATGGCACACACACCACCGCTGTAGTGAGAAATGAGGCCTATAAGCCCAAAGCAATCTGTGTACTGCCAATTTCGTAAACCTCGTCACTACGACTTTCTGTCTTGAGCCTGTGAGCTTACTAAACAATCGCCGCTACCTTGATGTCCGCTACTGCTGAGCGATGCACGTCGACTTTCACAGTTTGCCGCAGTTCTTGTCGCTGCCATCACTTCTTTCGATAGCTGCTCGGCCTAATCGTAAGAAATTGTAGGTAACTATTTTGGCCGTACTGTATACACAGGACGAAGACGTTTGCGCAAAGTATATTCTTGTTGGTGGAGTTTGAACAGCAGACACTTTTTTTGCCTTATCTTGATCAGCGCGTATAGGGTTGTTTGACCCTTAGAATCAAGGTAGCGCTTACCCTCCTCCTTAGCGTAAGCTCTCGTCATCGTAGCCATCGGAATGGTTAGCGTGCGAGAGTACAATGCACTACAACGGTTTCTATATATATATATATATATATATATATATATATGACAAAGAGAGAGTTACTTGAGAGTGAACAAGGTAACCAGCTATGCTAGACCACGAGGAACGTAAGTAACCGCAAGTGATTATAGCATATAGCCGATGCCGCTGCAAACCTCCCTGTGAAACTGCCCGTGCCAAAATCCAGTGCTCCGTGCAGGTGAGCAAGGGGAAAAGATAGTTAGGATGTTCAGACTTCTAAGATCATGAGGGGTCGGCTATTACCCTAACTCAGGGGATACATGACCAAGGTAGAAGAGCCCTTGAGGATATTCGCCTTCGCTCATAGAGAAACTCCGCGGGACCCCCATTACTTGGCTGCTGCCCGCTCTACGTTAGGCTATCTAATAATAATCTCCTGGTGTTTAAGCGGTAGTGGACCGCGCTTAATGATTCTCAAGTTATTTGATCGCACGCTCTGCTGTTTGGGATGAGTTTTGTGGTCGCTAGACCTCATGATATATGTTTGCGGCCGTCGCTGAAGCAGTGCGTTGGGAATCGCCACAGATGGTTCAGAAACAGGGGTATGGGGCACAACGACGGCTTTCTATCCGATGTTTGAAACATCACGGATAGCAAGGGCATTCAACCACTATTGTCCACCACTCTGTCGCGAAGACTGTGTATGCTACTTTCGAAAAACTGAAAAGTTGTCCCGTATCCTGGTTAAACTACAAAAAGAAAAATGAACTAGAATTTAATTCCGTGTTAATAGCGTTAGCTATTATAGTAAAGCGTTCTCATATCTTTCTCTTTATCCTAAATAGGTTGATTCTTCGTTAAAGGATGACCATTTTACCAAACTATAGGACCAAAGTTTTCTGTGCATTTTTCCGTTATAGGAGAACACGGTCAAACGCACATAGCGAGTTACTTGCACTTCTGTTCCAACAGTCTGTAGGAGACAATCGGTACTCTGGTAGAATGATATGAAGGACATTCAAAAACTTTGATTTGTTTGAGTCCTCATAGAGCGAGACAACACGATAGAGCGAGGAGAATACTTCTTTCGTTCGTTTCAGTAAAAAGCTGTGCATCTTACTCAGACACAATAGACGATCGTAACCGTAGGGCCTTGTGGCCAAGTGTCCTTGGCACTTTGAAAATTTTCTTAAATTCAGAGAAAACGGGCTTTTTTCGTTTTGTATTACATGTTGTCATGGGGTGAGAACTGATGACGTGTGTGTATAACATTAATAATACACCTATGAAATTCACTTCTCCTAACCTGCTGATGCGATATTACCTCGTGATTTTTCGAGACGATCAGGACTGCATCGTAACGTAAGCAATTTTAATAAACTTTCTTCTTAAAGGCACAATGTGTAATCACAATCTGTAATAAAAGGTACAATCAGCAGCCCACAAGGTATGAAATTTTATTTACTCTATCAAGGCATGTATTTAGGTTAGCAAGCCTTTGCGATAACGTTTATGACGTTATTTACGTTTCCTCATTCACTTTACATTGGCTCCTGTTATTGACACACTAGTGCTTCTTTATCGTAATAAGTATCGAAATAAACACCGCTAAAAAATGTCTTCATTAACGCGATTTCATAAAAAAAAAAAACCAAAACATTCGTTCTTTCTGTGTATTAGTATTATTTCTGTCGCGGTCATTAAGACGATCCAATTTAAATATAGAGTGCGTGGTTCATTCTTTAAATAAGAATAAATGGTTCTCACGAACCTACAAGCAAAAAGATCTTATCTGACTGTCCTTTGGTTTTCTTTACTATGATACAGTCGATTGTGCAGCTCCTAAGAGGTACCGACCGCTTTTATTCTTTTTGAACGAACGCGGCTTGAAGCACTGAAATACGTTTTCGAAAATATTGTTTTTTTTTTAGTTTGAACAATCTTCATCCAATCAACGAAATCCAGGAGATTGCCAGCTTTTCGTATCGGTCTATTGCAGTTAAACGATTCTCTCTACATAGGTTGTAGGTCTGTCAGTGCTTGTGTTTATAAACAGATGTATCTCTGATTACACAAATTGAACAGTGTATAGGACCTGTATTGACGTACATTAGACACTTTTGTTTCCCGATTTTTTTTTTTTGCCTATAAACAGCGCTCCGATACAAGTGGTAAGGCTCGTGTGTGAGCTAGGCATGCATGGTTCTTCTGATCAGCTATTCTGATCGAGAAGCTGTTGTCGTTAATAGTTGCTCTGCAACATTAAACATTTTTTTTTTTTTCGTACCGGTGTTTGATTGTTGTTGTGTGTATTACAGTGCATTAATCAAGGGCGACAATAAACATCTACATTCAGATCTCAGCCAAACGGTTTTCTACCTAATTCACGATTTCACTTCGAAGCTTACATATATATATATAGTGTTATTGTCTTACTAGACTGTGAAATGCACCAGAGGTCACGAAATGCTCCATTCAAGCTTTGGATGCTTTTAGTTATTACGATGCTGACTATGAGGTATATGACGAGGCGAACGAAACAGATGAAAGACATTGGTAATTTCTTTTCATTTCGCTCCTTCTTTGTTGCATCGGCCACCGACTATGAAGACACTGTTTTCAATCGATCGTGTGTCGACAGATAGTCTTCACGTGCGCGTTAATACTGGTCAGTAGGAGCGTTTCTTTAGATGGGAAGGTATTAGCATATTTTGCTATGGTATGATTACTAAGACAAGGTTCAACTAGCTCATGGTCGGTACGTCGTGTTGCTTACGTCAAAACGCATAAAAGAAAAGTGGTAGAAGGAGATCGCGGTCTCACCCACAACCCAAATCAACTGTTGGATTAACAAGCCTGTCGGTGCCATATGCTAACGAATCGTAGGTAATAGATTATCCGGCATCATTTTATTTGATTCTTTTTTAATATCTCAATTAAAATTTAATTCCAATTCAGTTTGAATGAACTGGGTCTCTCCTCTTTCTATCCCATTTTTATTCATTAGTAAATGTAATAATGGTTTTGATCATTGGTCATTTAGGCATTTGGCAAAAAAAAAATCCGTCATTAACATACGGTGTTTTTGAAGCGTTTTTTTTTGGAAAAAAATTGAGCGCCATTACGAAATTGTCAAATTGCTTGTGGGATCTTCAGAGTCTTCAAGAATATCCAATCATTTGAAACAAGTTCAAGTTATGTAAAGTGAAGCAGGTTAGAAATATAAGTTTTACTTATGAAACAAATTGCCTCCGCTACGTATAGAGCGAACGTTACTTCATTTTAAAGGGGTCAAGTGTCCAGAACTATTAGATTATTGCCGATGTACAGATTGTCACACGGAACGAACTAGTACCAGTGTGGTCGAAGCAATGGTACACACACAGCTTCATTAAACGTTAAATATAAATCAATTACTTGTTTAACGTTCCATAACACACGGTTTTCAAATAGAACGTATATTTTCGAAGATGTCAACGCTCGATCTTAGCTGGCTCTGTACCTGATAACTTCGTTTCTACTCTACTATGTTAGCCAATGAAACTAGACGTGAGTGGTCCCTTATTTGATGACAAAAAAATCCTCTGAGAGCATTAACGACAAATGACCACTATAACCAACATTTTCCACGCCCTTCATACTCACAATGGCATTCTCTACGAGTGCACGTTTTTCAGCACTCGGATACCAACAGAATGGTGCACTCGCCTTCACCAGCCTTTAGGGCCGCTTTCATGTACGGACAAGGTCTTTCTATTTTTCTCTATAGCCCTACCTCTTTCACTAGGCCTTCACCGGTGCCATCATTATTACCAACCAGCAAGTGAAGTAAGGTAGTTTGGGCTAGGCTAACGTTGGGTTGCAAATGAGCGAACTGAGTAAAGCAGGATGAAGAGAAAACAGGACCGAGAAGCCCAGAGCGGGAGAAGCAGAGTAAGCTTGGACTGCCAAAAGTGAAAGCTAAGCCTAAAATGGGCCTTAATCCTTCTCGCAGAAGAGGCGCATCAAGAACTAAACTCCACCAACGACAAAGCGTACGCGAACGTGCGAAACACTCAAGAGAAAAACAGCCCAAGAAGACGGGACAATACAACAATATAGCAGCAGAGACGGGACACGTTGGGCAGACATGATGGTGTGATAGCAGTACACTACAGTGCGTCTGGTAAGGTAAGAAGCCTCGAGTCAGTCGAACACAAAAGCAGATACTGAAGGTAAATGTGCTCGCTGAGCCAATTGGATCCCTGGTCGATTCTAACTGCAGGGCCAGTTGGAGCTAGTACGCCCCTGATGGCACCGCAGAGAGATGGCGAAGACTCAGGCAGTCAAGCAGGTAGGCTGCTCCAGCGAGTAACTAAAGATGAAAGGCCCGCTGTAGTGGCGTGGCGCGTTCATTAAAAGATTAAAACTAAACTCGGTCGCTGTCGCGGGAGCCGCTGCCGCCACTGCTACTGCGCCTGCTCCTGAAAGAAACAAAGGAGAACGCTCCTGCGACTGGACTGACTAAATCTAAAGGAAAAAAGTCCGTCTGTTCTTCCGAGCAGACAGAGACGGCGTAATAGTTGTGATCAGTAGCCAAACTTTGGGGGTAGATCTCCCGATGGCTGCCGACAAAGTTTGGACTAGTTCAGTTCGGAGCGTCGTCGTAACGCGAAAATAAATATCGAGCCATCCGAGCCAGCCGAGGACAATCCGAGCATTCAGGATATCCGATCCATCTCACTGTGATGAAGTTCACGAGCAGTGCAGTGAAGTAAGTGAGCATAAATGACACATGACACTTCTATCGTTTGCTCAGACTTCACAAGAGAAAGAGCACTTCAGCTTAGGCATTTAACCACTTTGAAAAAAAAAGCAAAAGAGTTGAAAACGGAAAAGTCTATGACAGAGTGGGGCCCAAATTATGGGCCTAAAGTGGTTGACTCGATCGAGGTACAGCTATAAATGGTGCCAATATAGAGTACACAGGGGCATACGGTACTCTTTTTAAATACCAAAAACGTAGAAAAACTATAAACGAAAGCTATCGAAAAGATGTTTTTTTTTTTTTATTTATGCGAACTGCATGTCTTGTCCTATAGAAAGCAAGTCATATGTAAGTATAGAATGGACGTTACGTATTTTAAAGTACCATACGCTAACCTTTTATAGACAAATGCGAAAGTAGTGTATAAAGAGTCCGATTTTAGTGCACAGAAAATTTGTCGAGTTGTGAGTTGGTTCGTTTGTCTTCCCTAAATAAACGTGTGATTTACATTTATTTAAATTAAAGTCCTGTTTGCTAGAATTGATTCCGAATAACTTAAGTGAACGGCCTCCTGTTTATTTTCGGAAATACTGAGAGAAAAGGGTTACTGAAATAAAAACATTTTCTTTTTTCAGCATCTCGTAATGGAAGCATCACTAGATCTGCATAATGTTCATTTGTATCAGTTCGCGTGCATTCTACTACCGTACCACTTCCTTCTGTTCTATATGTCCATTTACTCTACTGCCTTTATACCTCAAAGTGGTTTTGTTCCCTATGTTTTTCATTCCGCTTTTCCTGCAATGAATTTACGCGACTTGCCGCCTTCATTGTTCTCTTCAATTGACCACAATTATGACCTGCACTCTTCTATGGATATTCCCCTAGAATCAGTCTTGACCATTTCCTTACGGTCTCGTGTAGACCAGATAGCCGGCGCTTTCTGCTACTGCTATTGATGCGGTGTTTTTACTACTGCTCTCGCTCGACTCATAGGTGGTCATTGTGGCTCCTTTCCGAAACCATTGGCAGCAAAAGCTTCCTTCGGCAACTAACTCGAATCCCCCAACATATTCTGTGCCTCCCTATATCTCTCTGTCCCTTTACGGTGGTCGCTTTCCCGATTCCCGGTTACTATAGCCCAGCTCGGCCAACTTCAAGGACCAACCGCTCACTGGTGCAACTGCCCTAAGTTCATGATCGTCTTCAGGGAAGAACGGCACAGGACGACACAAACGAGTCCTCGTCGTCCTCCTAGTGTAGCGGTATCTATCTGTCTATCTATCTATGGAGAGCCAATTTATTCTCTCCCTTCTCGGTTTTCTTTCCCGCCCCCCTCTCAATCTTTCGATTCAGGCCATCTCGGCCTTAATTTGACAAATCATTCCCTGTTTTCCTCCCACTCTTTCTATTCTGATCCTGCCCGATGTACTACTTGAAGGCCTTCTACCCGCTGCTACCACCAGCAGCAAGAGGCAGGCGGCCAGACACCCGCTTCTTTTCCATTTTCTTTCCTTCTTTTGCCTTTTACTTAGTAGGAAAGCGTTTTCCTAGTGGCAACGCTTTCTTCTCTAGTTTTTGGCCTATGCTTGCATGTCTTCTATCTACTACTCTTTAACCCTTTCACATTTCGCCATCGTCGTCATCTGACCCGTTCATTGCTGCTTTTTCGAAGCCATTTTGGTCGAATATCATCGTTTGAAACCCGTTGCTTACTTTACTGCGTCCGTACTTTTGACCTATAACAGATTGAGCAAGAACTTGAAAAGAAGAGAATAAGAGTTGGGAAGCATCTGCTATTATGACTATGGAGAGGAACAGCTCACCTTCTTCCTTTCTTTCCGTCCGCTACTATCGATTCCTGGTGTCGCATTTGTCGCCTGCGCTTCGAAATCTGTCGTTTCTCTTGATCTCCAGTCATCAGGTTGCTGCTGGACGCACGGAACGGCGGGTATCGTTTTCATTGGCCTGCGCCCTCGTTGAAGGCAAACTGCTACTTGGTGTTTCTGTGTCTTGATCAGCGACTAGACATTTCCTTTTCCTTCATTCTATTTTCCGGTTTTTTGCCACCTTTGACTAGCACCGAAGCGCAAAGCTTTTTCGTTTTTCTCCTTCCGCGTCATCCCATTCCTATCTTGGCCTATGCGTCGGCCTGTTCTGGTGATCCTTGCTCGGCACCCGCCTCCCACCTCCTGGTCTTCCTAGGCTGGTCCCAACTATCTCTGCTGCCACCTCTGACACTACCACCAGATCAGAGTCCTATTCGATATTCTAGGCCTACTTAACACGATGGTTGGAGTACCGCGACGATCCGTTGGCCTGCTAGCGCCAGCTAGAACTTAGCCCTGCCTCGCCTACTTAGATCAGCCCGAGTCGCTGTCCAGGAATGTTGCTACAGCAGCCTCCACATGGTCGATGCCCGATGGACGAAAAGCTTTGAGACTCCGGATCCTATGCTCCTTTTACCGACCACGAAGGCTACTACAGCGCTATTTACTGCTCACTTCTTTCCCGAACTCGGGACTAGTTCGTCTGTTAGAGCAGAGGGAAGGCTGAATGGTAGCAGGGAGGCTGCCAGCCACCGCTGCTTCCGCGGTTCTGCTGCTTGTAGTCATCGTCATTTGAGAGTTTCAATCCGCCAGAGCAAGTTGGCGATGTCTACTACCATGTAATTTGCCATAAGCGAGGGGTAACGAAAGGGGGGAAAGATAAAGTAGAATATACGGAGAATTGGGGTTTGACGACGAATAAGAAAGGGCCATGAAGCTCTATCATTCGGCTGAAAACTGGCGGTAGAACCGAGGAAGCGAGTATCAAAATCAAGATCGACAACTCTAGAGAGGCACAATGAAATATCCGGGTCAGATTCAAGAATTATTCTCTGTTCTTTATAGTGTCTACTGCTGTTTTGATCTTCTTTTGCGCTATACAAAAAAAAGAACGAAATAGAAGGTAGGGCGACGATATACGATTTAACGCACAGCCGACGGTACTAGCATACCGCGCTTCCCGCCGTTGTCGCCACTGCCACCTGGTATCATCGCACATATTTCTTTTGCACAGTTTGTTACGAGAAAAATAAATCTATACAGCTTAACTTACATGTAATGTACTACAACTGACGACCCCTTCTCAGTGGTGAGTCCTACGATATCCAGCGCTATCATTGGCGATCTCGTTGGCACCAGCGGTGTAACGATGGCGCCTCGACACACGCCACCCTAGTTCCTCATATTGCCGTTTTCACTGACCGCGCATGTCTTAGGTCGGCCTATTAGGTCAGAATGCCCGCATGTACACTGGAGCAGGCAAGCAGTCTCCTTTACTCTGGATTTTCCTCGTTGTCATCGCCGCAGCTTCGTCACCCTCTTTATATATCTGCTACCGGCAGCAAAACTACAGGGCATTTTGACATCGCTCGCCAAAATTGCCGACTGCAAGCTCTTGTCAGTCTTCACTGGGGTGTCGTTAGGACATCAGCGATTGTCATCGGTAAGAGATGGGTAACAACAACAATGAAGGGATTAGGTTGTTTGCGAGTCAACTTCATGGACTCGCACTAAGACAGCGAGGATCGTCAAAGAGTCGCCTTCGATGTGCTAGAAGCTGGATCCCAACTATCATAGCTCCGCCTCGACTCGCAATGATATGTTGCAAAATGAGAGATTGTTAGGGACGACGACCGTGTCACACCGACTGGTGTGGGTTAGTAAATTCGAGTGGTCTGACCGTAACCCACTCGGCTGGGAAACACAAAAGCAGATCAGAGACAATTTTTGACTTAGAGCAGACTTAAAGCTTGATGGGGCTATGGAAAGATCAGGACAGAGAAACATACTGGATTTCGGGAACAATGACGTAGCCGGAAAGAGGAAGCGGATGATAGAGAGAAAAGAGTTGTGCCGACAGATTCCTATCGGAAAGGTCCAATGTCAAGAGGGGACAAACATAAAGGTATTTAGGATACATGACAGCAAGCGGGTGCACTACGAGCGAAAAATAAGTTGACAACACGATTACTCTTGTCACTGATAGGTGAAATGTGGCTAGATGCTACAGACAAACGTGATGTTTTATTGTTACTGTCGTTGATGCTTTTCGAAAATGTAGTATCCACCTCGCTATAAGACCTGGCGTTGCATGGATTCTACTTTTGGGTGATTTTTGGGCGTAGATTGCTATGATACATGTGACACGTTACTACGGGTGACCACATTGTTTTTGCTCAAGTAGCAAATACGTCTTAAGAACAGTCAGTTCAAAGCATACGCAGGCCTGTCGAAAGTATACCCGCTCACAGTTACTGTGTGATCTCGTGCGCGGAGTCGCGTGCCGCTTACGACCGTCTGTTGAGACGATCCATTTCAGACCGCCTTCTATAACGCACGTTTCGACTCAGCTTTGCGCACCCCTATAATACTGTTTCATATCACCATATCCAAGGGCAAAGGCCACATATCCATGAGTAAGGCCCTCTACGTACCCGAAGCATACGCACAGCGGCCCTTTACGCTATTATTACCATACGCGCACCATTGCTATATAGTATCGTATCGACATGAAAAATACTATGTGTATACTTCGTACGTGTGTCGAATGACTAATTCGCCGACAGCTTTACAACCAGCTACCCGTTCACTCGGTCGTCCATCTCCAATGTTCTATATAGATGTCGAAACTAGCCAAATTCTAAGGGATAGATATACAGAAAGGACGGACAAGCGGAAGTCAATTATACGATTGCTTCCGGCCGCTGAAATTATCTCGAACACCACCGATAGCACAAGAAACCCCATTCCGGCGAATCAGGCAAACGGGAATGAAAGGTCAATGAAGACGAAGTGCGTACATATACACGATGATCGCAGCCGCTACGGCAGTAACAACAACTACAACGTTGAATATAGGATAACGCAGAGCGGAGTTGCCGAAGGAGATTCGAAGGAGCTAAGGCGGAAAAACGAGTAGAGTTAATAGCAAATTACCAAAGCTTTTGCCGAAACGGAAATTCCGCCGGAAGCAGAGAAGAGCCAGTGCCTGCCTCCTATCAGCGCCCTCCTCGCCCAAGAAGCAAGCTCAAACTTATGCTAAATAAACGACCGCGGGAGGATTCCCCCAACTGGCCAATAATTGATTATACTGGTGGAATCCAGCAGATACCAACATTTCCAACAACTACCAGCCACTTCCTCACTCGGCACTCGGAGTTGCTACCCTATCGGCTGACGATACCTTCAACTTGGAAGCAAGGCCTATACTACATACTATTGCGTGTAGCGATGTAATATTCGATCGCAATAGTGTGCTATCGAAGGACACCACTATATTTACATCATAACGATTCACTGACAAACCCAGTAGCTACAAAACCGCACAACGTTTTTCTTCATTTATATATACAGATGCTATGCGTGGATATGTGATCCGCGCACATGGTCCTGACACTGATTTAACACTTAGTCGTCTAGAACGTGCTGAATATGTAGGATATATTTTAAAATGAAAAGCTACGTTACGAGTCCTCGACGTACTAGCAGGATCATGTTGTCCTGAGAGTTAACAAATTCCAATTCAACTGCGTTCTGCCCATTCGAAAGAGTTCAACGATGTCTCATTCCCTGTGCAGGGCGGCATTACACAAAACAGAGCCGTAGAATAAACTCGAAAGCGTGCACGCTTTTCCCCTGACGTGCCATAACTGCATTTATCGGCATAGTTTGCTCTTAAGCTACATGGACTATAGCTACATCACCTATACTACTAATATACTGAATTGAGTTATATAATATTCATACTGGATTTTGTGCCTTAAAGCAAACACCGAACGCGCCTGTTCGCCCACCCGCTTCAGATGCGTCTGCATGATATGTCACAGAAGCCATCTACTCCAACCAATAACTACAACGAACCCGACCGTTCTGGTTCTGCCGTGATATTACAAAAACAAAAAAAAAAAACTTAGTCACCTGACTCATTTGTGCCGACGAAATGAAAATAGTGCCGGCGCATAAACAATACGTTCCTGATTTGACTATTGACGCAAACGATCATTGCTTGGACTGTTGGAGCCGCCGCTGCCATTGCTGCTGCATGTCGAGGATATCTATTTGGCTATCAATAGTGAATCTATGCTGCTGCGATGGCGGTATTGGATACGTTGACGGCTTCGTCGCTGTCAGTGCGTCGCGCCGCCGTGATACGCGTGTTCTTAGGGGATTAGTGAGAGAGTTTGCTCCTGCTGCTTTTCTTCATTTTCCGTATAGTCTTTAACTTTCTCTGCGTTTCTGAAAGTCTCATAAAAATAGGTGAGTAACTAGTGGCCATTTGTGTTGCAGTTCCTATTGCCGGTGGAAGTGGTGCTGTCGTTGTTATCCAGTAGCAATGCCGAAAACTTTTTTTGCCATACCATTCAAAATCTGCCCCAGCCATCGTTTTCGCCACCGTTGCCACTACCTCATCGCCATCGGCAGCAGTAGCTTTACACAGAGCAAGCCTACTCGTAGAGCATCAATAAAAGGAATCCCATTAATAGTATTCTGCCTACACTACGACCATAGCAAGAACTAAACATTCTCTTCTGGCGTTTCGTGCGCTCCTCAAATTCCGTGAACGAGAACCGGAGAGCGCTACCGTCACGTGAAGTGGCGCTGATTCGGGGACGCGTCTTGATTTAGAAAAAGAAGCAGACAACAATATCTACACAAGCGGACCTCGCACAAGTTCGACGACGTCACTGTCCACGTTCAGGTTAGGACCGATCATGCCGGTAGTGTCGAGACAGCATCGAGCTTCTGAAGCCAAACTGTCGCTATCTGGTGAGGAATTGATCCGGTCCATTGGGTTCATGGCCGTAGTTGTTCAGATTACGCACCAACAACTATAGAAACCACATCAGCTGGACAACGTGAGCAGGCGTTGCTGCAGACATTATCACCCGAACCGTGGAGCGTCATAACAAGCGATTTTGTCGTGGCTGATAGTTCAGCCATCGCTCGACATCGGTTGATCCACGCTCGATGAACTTCAAGTGGACGAACTAACGCTGTTGTTGATTCGTCCGCTTTGCCATTACTAAAATGGTGCCAACTCAATGGATGAGTCACGCTTTTAATTTCATTTTATTGAAAAAAAAAAAGTCGAGAGCATGTAACAGCAGCAACGTCGATATAACGCGAAAGAATTGATTATTAATCAACACAATGGCGATTTACACTTTTGGCAACAGTTTGATGATCAGGCAAGATCTGATCTGACAGGACGTTGCAGCGGGCTGGGTCTCGAATACGAAAAGAAGTCGCCATTGTATTATGTGAAAGAAGAGATGAGAGGGGACCATACGTAGATATATAGTCAATTATTAATCTCTACGTGTTTATTGGAGCGCTATATATGCGAGCGATAGCGTCAGCGAACACCACAATCCTATTAAACGTCTAGTCGAACTAACGTATCGCTGCGAGCAATCTCGTCTCGGATACCCCAAGACTATGCATCTGTAATGCGTACAATACGATGTCTAGGCGCTATGAAATCATAAGGCTACGAAGCCTGGTTGCGCCTTTGTAGCAGACGTATGTAGGCGCGTGTATGTCGTAAAAAATACCAATTATCCGAAAAAAGTATTCAGTATATTATCGGCAGTAAAGGGCTTTTTTAGATTTCGGTTCGTATTAGTACATCACAAACGACAGTGTTGAGCACCTCACCAAACGATCAACTTTAGCGCTAATCTAGAAAAGGAAGACATCTCTCGAAGCGAACATCGAGCGGTCTAAACCAATGAGACAGGTTCTTAAGTGAACTGAAGTACACTTAATGATAAGGGAGTCCATTTAAAATTTTCCCTACGTTGTAGATATTTCTACCAGTCAAACTAGCACTTAACACGAACTAAGAGACTTAGACACTTTATCCGAAGTGTTCTTTGACCTTAATTCAAACCGACGCATATACAAAGGCTGCAATTTAATGGCTACGCGGTCTCGCAACAGACACATCTGTCATGCTACTGCAATGTGATCTGTACTGTACTCTGTTTTGATGCTCGAATCCTTTAACAATAATGTAGGGTAGTACGAGTTCGTACTGTTGTTGCTGTTGTTGTTGACGATCACGACAAAACCAAATGATGGAGGCTGAGTAGCTTCTTGCGATCCCGGCCAAGTCATGGAGCTGGCCACCCGGTGCTGAAGAGTGTTGTGTCATGGTCATGACGGCTGACACGAGCTGACGAGATAACCACCAGATACCATCAAAGTGAAGCGCTGGCCCAGCCGAATGTGTATCTTCATAGTCCCTAAGAGCCTTCAGTAGGCAAACGGACAGCCAAGCAGCTAGATCCGAATATACAGCCTAGCATATATACACATGGTCGAACTGCGCGTACTGCTTCACCTCCCGTTCGACCTCATCGTATCGTGCCTTTTCTTGGTTGAACGCAATATTTCGTTTTCAACCCCTTCATTATCATAGCGATGTCTACTGCGAGCAGGCCAGAGCTAGAAGGGTAAAAGCACAGGGCTTCTATAGTCCCTGCACATCTCCGTGTACTACATTTCCGACTTAGCAAAGCCTGTCGTCTGTGTCCGCAGTACATGCAAACGATAGGACGTAAGCAAGGTGCTGCTATGCTCTGGTGCTTCCAAGTGCTCGAGGCGCGCACGGGGGTTCCACACAATGTACGCGGCATTGTATGAAAAGCAAATAGGAAACGCGTATCTCTTTACTATCATTTTGATACGACATTTTGTCATGCAGTGCCGCGTAAACCGAGCCATGTGGACTGTGTCTTCGTACGAAAAATGTTATAAATCTCTGTTTTTCTATAGAAAATAACCTTTAGATTTTTGCTATAATTGGGTGAACTTTTGTCCAGGTAGTACTTCCATTTGCGGTGATCGAAATTGGACAGGTAAGAATATCCATTGTTATTGAAATTGTTACAAACGGATTTATATCAAGTGTATTTGATACAACGGAAGATATGTATAGATACGGCGATCAAATATCTAAAATAGAATGCTTTCTCCGGTAAGAACTTTTAGATAACTGTTGCATTTTTTATGAACTGCCTTCAAAATTCACTAACTACATGGACAAAAATTAAGTTGTACCTCTGAATAATACTCTTATGAGTAGATCTCTCGTACACGTATTCTCTATCGGACGTCGTAAAACTATTATTAATGTAGCAGCAATGAATTAGAATAATGCAAACTAAATAGGAAAATAAGGCCATACTTTCAGAAGGTCAATATTGGGGATACTAACTGCTGTCAACGGGTAACTTCAATTTTCGCTGATGTTTCTTATTACTCGAAACAGCGCCCGCTCATGAGTAGAAAGCAATTTTGATAATCTCTCTTACGCATTACCACCTGCGCCTGTTAAAACCCGAAGACCACGGACAACAGCAAAAAGTATGTATTATGTTAACAGAAAGATGTTGATAGAATGCGCGGGGGCGAAATGGCGGGGGTACTGACTGTGTCATGCTAAGCGTGCGCGAATTACGAGCACCGAGCTCGCGGATATACTGTCTCATCCCCGCTTGGCTGATGATTGCAGGGATCTTAACGCCAGCGGAATCGCTTCTGATTTTGCTTTAGCTGATTTTTTAAGCTCGTTTCGAACAGCTGATTGTTGCTGGTAGCTATAATTTTAGGAGGTTGGATTACGCGAACAATTTATCCGCGCACCCAGCTCTCGGCGACGCTGAGTCCTAAAAGAACTTGTAGCCACAAGTATAAAGACGAAAAACGTTTACGTTTCTGTGGGATTCTCAATGCGTCCTCGTTGTGTTCTTTGTAGGGGGATCAACGCCCCCTACTTTAGCACATCATCAAATCGTAAATGTTCGAAAATGCGTACATTTTATGTTTGTGACACGAATGCTCGATGCTTGTTTTTGCTCGATATATGTCATCTCGCTCTTCTAGAACGGTTTCGCATTTATATTAAATTAAACATTGTTTTGTTGCGCAAGCATTCAACCCGACAAATATACGATTGATACGTTTCGTCTGAAAATGACTGTCGATCGGAAATTTTCTTCTAGCTTAGAGATTTGAAATTTGCCCGCCAATTACGCATCTCAGATCCATCGAGGTTAACCGCAACGGTAACATAAAAAGAATACTGGTGACTTCGAACGATGGAGTTTCTGGTCAGAATCCGACTAGCTAATAGTTAAGCATCAGTGCCACTCCTCGCTTAAGTATTTGTCAACTACGTTATCATTGGAAACACGATCGACTAAACAGGCTTTGTTTTAGGCTGGAACAAAGCTTGTTTAATAGATGACTTCAATGGCTTCAGCCATATATCGGCTTCCTATAGCTGAGAAGAGAACCAATAGTTTTCAATTCAATAAATAGAACACTATGGGGGCCTTTATATAGGGGTATATACATCTACAGGTACTGTCTCTAATATAGACGACGTAGGCATATATATCTATCTACTTGTATATGGCACCTTATAGGGTCGATTTTTTTCTAGAACGTACGCAAATCGGGCTTACCCCTGAGCGACGGTCGCAGCTCAAATCAGACTTCAACCAATCTGCGTTCCGCGATTACTTGTGCTACTGCTTCTCACTGCGACTCTGTTCCCAAGCCATTGTTAAGATACGGCAACCATCAGCCCAGGTATAAAATATGAACGTGTACTGAAATACGTTCGTTGGCCTTCGACTGGCGTCCAACTGAAAATTGAAGAGCTGATCTCATCAGCTTTTCTGTCGTCTGATTTTGTCGCTTGTCGAATGCAGAATTTTAACATCCATTGAGTAGAGTTTTGTATGGCTTGCCGATGAAAAATTCGCGCCTGCACTTAGTGCTCTTTAAATGTATATTTTCCACAAAAGCCACTGCTCTGTTTGTTTGACATTGATAATAACGAAAACCCTGTACATGCCTTTCAGGCAGATGTTTTTTATAGCCCGTAACAGGTTTATGGGATCATTCATTACCCGGTCTAACTGATGCCTGACACATCTCTTTGATCAGCGGTATTAACTGATCAATTAATGATGACGCACAGATCATTGCTTCAGAACTTGCTACCTTTTTTCGAGTGCCATTCAGGGCCTTTCGGTGGTAACCTAAGATGAGCGAATCGTGCCGGTGGATCATTATTGAGTATTGCTATTTGTCAGCCGCAGGATCGTCAATAAGGCCATTAGGTGAACCGCGGCATCCAGTAAAAAAGGAAACACATAACGTCTTAGTTATGCTTCAGCCAAGTCTTCTGCCGACTAACAATGAGGCCAACATAATATTTGGCGCACGATCAACTTCTGCAAACTCTCCACAGATAAGTGGGCCATGCAAAGTGGTATCTATTTTTCCCAGCCCTATACGCATTCAAATTTTATTTCAATACAATGTTTACATATAAACAAATTTCTATTCGTTGTGTTTTTCGAACAACGCATGTCTCAGCTGTGCAAATGGCGCACGCGCGTACCTGTAAAGCCTAGAAAAAACTATATGCATTGAACAATATGTTTTAGTTATTTATTTACTATACTAGGCCTCATAGGCAAGCCTTACATCAGATCACCTTGCACGACGCGACCTCTGCTGTATTAAATCAAATATCTAGCTTTTAGTTATATTGATTCCTTTGTTGTCAACTTAGCACATCTCATCAAAACTATACAATTTAGTAGGATAGATATTCCTTCTATAATTATCCGCTTTGGCGAAACCGCCGATTTTCCCAGAACGAAATGGATTAACCGGTCACGCTTCTAAATGGTAGCATTTTTAGTAGGCTAGACGATAGCTAGGCCTACGGCCTGCTTTCTTAGTTCATTTCGGTCAAGCTCATTTTTTTGCGGCTGCGCCCCTTTGTGTCGGCACCAGGTATCCTGCGCCGTAGCGAAAATGCAAAAATTTGGAAAATCTTGTTTAACTACAAATCGGAAGACGCTACTTTGATTAATGTTATCGTAACCTTCATACAGAATTGCGGCAAAAGCAACAACGGTATATCTGTAATTTTTTCGTATCTCGTATTTAGCACTATTAGCTCATTGCGTCGACGGACAGAGTCGCTCACAGACAGACGCTTTTTGCCGTAACGCTTCTTGATGCCGGAAAACGCTGTCGAGTACACCTCATGTCTTTGCATAATTTCAAATAAAGCGACCATCAAAAGGCGTTCGTAAATTGAACCCAGACAGTTGATATTATCGAAAAGAAGATGCCAGTACAACAGTCGTAAGGATCTTTGCAACGGCGAATTTACAACCCATTGCATACGAGCGTTGTTGGCTTAACGAGAGCTGCAAGTGATTTTCTACAGCGGAAAGCATTGATGCCAAATAGGTAAAAAGATGCAATAAATGGCAAATGTGGAAAAGCAGTTAGAAGGAGCTTAGCAAAAAATCCATGGCCAGGTTGGTCTAATAATCATGCTAGATGAGCTTAGAGAACCGTGCACATGAAGAACTTAAGACAACCACTCACTAAAAGGTATTAGCAGTCTTCTACAACATGTTACCGTCGTACGTTATGCCTTCATGAATTACTCAGACCAACATGGTCCGTTAGGGAATCCAGAGAAGACTGTTCGACCAAACTATCTTACTGTTTAAATGTCCGAACAAGCCGATATGTGTATTCTGTAACATTATCTATGTACATTAACATGCCATGAAGAACCCCCTCAGATTGATAGGGTGACGCTTCTTAACTTCGAGAGAATTTACGCAGCCAGCAGGTGTGCCAATGCGTCACCATAAAGCGATAATATTTCACACGAGCTCACCAATTCCGCTGATCTGGCGCTGTTGTTACCGCCACCGATGCTGTTATGGCCGCTGGCGTCATTCAAGAGTTTTCGCGCAGAGCGATCCAGCTTTTTTAAGGCCGATGTGGTAACTTGTTCACTAAACAAAAACGCGTTCGTCAATAACAGGAGACACAGCGGCGGCAGTTCCGTAGTAGCTCGGTATTCAGCAGGACAACACGGGCATCCGCAAACGGTATTTAGGAACAGCACTTAGATATAACCACGCTTGTTTCATTTTTTTCCTTCTTTATTAATATACATCGATGATTATCAATAGAAGTGGCCACACGATCGCACGGCGACCCCACCTATTGCTTCGAGATACCGGCTTGTATCATCGTCCCAGGAAACTTCTGCTGCTGCTGCTGCTGCTGCTACTGCCGTTGCTGATGTGGCTACAAGCGTTAAGCCGCGATCGGATGGCTTCGACGACGTTGAACAGCGACTGACGGGACAACGCGTCCTCTTTGACATCGCAGTACAAAGTAGGTTTACTCTCGCTCCTCTTGTGCGCTTTTCATTCTCATCAGTCGCGCTCACAGGACACAAACTCTCGAACAGCCCCGGAGTACCCCACTAATTGTAGGCTAGTGACGAGACGGCCTCTGGCGTTCGAAAAAAAAAAAAACTTCAACGAACGGACGACGAGGAACGAGAAGTCTGCTGAAGACTTCATACTTCAGGGATTTTTTGTTGTCGTGTGGAGCTGGCTGTATGAGTGTCTGTATGTGTGCATTTGAATTTTTCGTAAACTTTGTAAGACCCTGATGGTTCCTGATCACTTCGTTGTCGCCACTGTAGCCGTCATCATCGTCATCATCATCATCATCATGAGCCCACCGCCCCGATATCGTTTGCTTCCACACCCGCCTCCATTCTTTCGCCTGTTGACGATACGATACGCTTCGATGAGGGTATCTTTGCCGGCTGGCTTGTTCGCTGGCGTTCTCCTCATTTTTTGTCCTCTCAATACACACCCGTTTGCCCTCGGGTCGACTCACGTTACTCCACGCATGCGTTGAATTTTTTTGTAGTTGATTACGGGCCAAAAGTTAGGAATAAGTACAGCAAGCTGTGGCGCACGCTTAAGTTACTTCTTCACGGTGTAACTGCCTGTGTCTGCTTTCGCTCACTCAGAGAAGTTCGCTCACTGTTGTTCTTTTGGTCACACATATAGTTTACTCTTAGTTATAACCACGCATTACTGAAGGCTGATAGCGAGCAAAAAGTAAAACATTACCAATGCTATTATACAGATATAAGATGTAGTAAAATGAGATCTTTTAGATTAGTTAAATTGAAGCCGCCTGGATATTTTCTTTCTTTCGATGACTTCCGTTTCATTATCAATTGTTTTCATTGTGAATATGTCATAAAATGTTACAAGTAATTGTTTAAACGTACGGCCCACCGTTGCGGCATCTGCACCGTCCTGTGTATGGCACCCTTAGAGTAACAAATATCAATCTTACAACAAAGATATTCGGGTTGAAATAGACTATTGAAACATATTTCGGATAGTGTTGTCGAATTGGGCATGGGAATTATCACAAGTAAACTCAATCTCAGATCGAACAACATGGCCAACAACAACAACAACAGTAACATCAACACGATCAGCGGCGACAATAACAAATACTAGCCAAATGTTCATAGACTCAAACTTCTTCAACAATAATTAATTATCTTGGACGTTTGCTTTAAGCTGACGACAACGATAGCAACAGTAACAGCAGCCGTGCTGCGTACGTTTTGTCGTCGTTTGAATTCTATCACTGACGATGACGACAAATAGCGGGACGACGGCCCGTCACGGCGTTTCGCTTTGACTCTGATGTATACGATACGGAGCCCGTACGTACGTACGTACGTACGTACGACCGTCCACTGGCTAATATATCACCAAGCAACTCTTCGTCCATTTTGCTGCCTCTGTTCTCTCTCGACTCTCCTTGGACCATCGCCGCGACTCAGATACGCGCAAACAGGCTATGCGACGTCATTATTCTTCCAAACGAAGCATGGAGCGCACCGTTTTATTGGCGTCATCGCTGTTGCCATCGATTGCCACCGTCGTACCAACATCTCACGATGCCTGGCTAGTGAGTGCCACTAGATGTCGCCGCTGTTGCATAGGGAACACATCGTATCCAGTCGGACTAAAAAAGGAACGAAGACTCAAAGGCAAGGCCGAGATGGCTCTTCTCGCACGAAGCACCGATTAGAACGGGGAGAGCGACTCCATCATCATCATCATCATCATCATCAACAACAATAACAATAATGATGATGATAATGATCGTATGTGCGAACGTGGTCTGCGCGGATGACGGTTTATACGGTTACGTTGCAGTCGCTTTTATTCCTGCTGGTGCCGTCGGCCCGCTTGTGCAGGCGATTCTGCTGCGACTCGTTTTTTGCCACTAGTCGTCCAGCAGTCGCGGCAGAATTTCTTGTCTAGCGCTCGCGTTCGCGCTCCGACCAGAGACTGTCCCGATGAATCCATCGAAGTTGATTTTTCATAATAGACCCTAATGACGTTAATTGATAGGTGTACCTGTTGTAATAGTCGCCGTTGTTAATTCTCCTGGGATCGCTGTGGCTAGCGACGGCCGATGGCATCGATCGGTCCGGCAGCGGCGATGTATGCCGACCACGTAAATGGTGATCGCAGCGTAACAGACTAAAACAACGTATGTCGTTGCTGTGACTGCTACGTCGTCGTCATAGTGACTCCCATTTGGTAGGTTGATCGTGTAGAGTGAAGTCGCTTGCCTTCGTCAGTCTTCAACCATTAGTTACTGATGGTGCCGCTACTATGTTAACCTCGTACACGCGTAGTGAACGTATGGAACATTTCATCCAAGCGTTTTCAATGAGTTCAACGAAAAACGAACGGCGATAGTAAAGAAAATATTGGGAAAAATCCACTCTCCAGATGGGGTCAGATAGGGGACCAGATCATATGATTTGAACGTAGAGATATCGAACGTTGAGGCGTGCACTTGAAGGGTAATGCTTAGAGGTTGAGACCAAATAGCGAATGGAAGCGGCTCAACATGTATCTTTCCATACATTCATATACTCATTAGGTGCAAGGCCCTGTTAGTAGAACGGACAGAAGATCCGAAATCGAGGACCAAACAATCTTTATTGACGAAAGGTTTTCGTAATGGAACAGCGAGTCCGATTGTAGGCTATGCAGAAAAAAGTGCTTGTTAACCAGGGAATGTGCCATATACGTTGGAGATAATATTAATATGGTCTTCAGGCTATTTTTGTTGATTGTACTGTTCGTCCGTACAGAATTGTCGCCTATAGGTCAGCTGTGCACTGTCGATAGCAACTCTCAGGAAGAACTGCGAAGAATAAGGGTCATGTGTGGTCATATAATGAAGGCGTTGCCAAATTACATTTGTCGTTCTTTATCCGTTAGTAAGTCAATCTAGCTCAGACATGCTACCAGCTCCGAACGGCCTAGTTTGAAAACGATGTCTTTCATTGCTCCTTTATCTATATTGGACAGGGACGCTCCATCGTGAATCGCATCGGGGGCTAACAGAGCGACGTCAATAGTACCTGCCCTGTTAGCGAAACATGTTTTCCGACGAGCAGAATGTTTATTAGAAAAGCAACAAGAGCTCAACTTAGCTTAATTCCACGTTTTGTATCTTTTCACTTACCAAATTTCGAACAAACGCGACAAGTTCCAGCCGAAAGCACTGGAAATATATGACCATGACGCCGGACACCAGGCACTTGCCTTTGCAAACTGGTCATTACCGTTATCGTTGTTGCTGCTGCTGTTGCTGCTATTACGATCATACGCCATTAAAATATTTTCGGAGACCAAAAAAGGATTCGTAGTCTTGAAGAAGTCGCGTTTGCCTATTGACCACTTTTATTCAACTATATTTAATAATAAAGTTATATTAAATCTGCCGCAGTGTATCCTCCTGTCTGAAGCCGCTTAGGTTTGCTTTGGACTTGGTTGTCAGGCGATTTCGTTGGCACGGTCTTTGTTTGTTTGTTTGTTTGTTTGTTTGTTTGTTTGCAGAAGTGTAGAGCTCAATGGTTTAAATTTCATACGTTTGAGAAGATATTTGACCCTATGGAAGACCATCGCCAATTTGGCTGTTACAAAAGGAATTACCCAAGCAATAGTTCTTTGTGCTCGTTCTTGTGAAGTGTTCTTAAGAAATAGTTCTTAAGAAGCACTGAACTTTGCCGACCCTTCCAACAGGTGTCCAAGATTATGACCAAATGATTTGCCTTTTTTTTTTGTCATTTTTAATTTTGTGGTCCTGTGTAATTAATTGTTTACCGAAGAAAAATAAACAAATGCTTTTCGTCTAAACTGCCAAATGTTAATCAGTCTCCTATAGAGTTATCTAGCCTTGTTATTACCTAGGATATGCGAAGATGCAACTTTCTCTATAACAAGTTCAAAACCAATACTAAATTAATATATCTACCATACAAGGCGGAATCATAAACGTAATGCTGCAGGTACTATTGTCGTATGCCTGCCCCAACTCGGGTCAACGATTCGAGTGTTAGTAACAATTGTTATGAGTAGATATATCAGTAAATATTATCTATCTCAAATATTATCTATCTCAAATAGGTAAATTTGGCCCAGTGTTTCTTGAGTGGCTTATTATATTGAAGGTTAATAGCAGATTATTATATAATAGGTTAATAGAGTGAGCTAATGAAAAAAATTGTTTGAATTAGACATCTGATACTTGGCATTGCTTCGAAATGCTGCTGGCAAAAGACAATGCACGTCTATGCCCGAATCCGAAGCTGCAGCACCTAATATTCTCACATTGCCAATGCACTACCGTGGAGTTAATAGTGGCACTTCCCTTATACATAGAAGAAAGCAGACTCATTTAGGCTGTACACTCACAAATCGTCCAGATCTATTTCGAAAATCTGCTGTCGATTATTTTCTCTGTTGTTTTTCTTAAGAGCAACTCGCTAGTTGGAAGAAAAATTCAGTCAAAATGATTAAAAAACATAAAAACTTACTGTGCACCATGTTGAGAAAGATGGGTCGACGGCAAACGATAAAGGTAAACATTTTTGATCTCTGTTATTGATCCGTTAGGTAAAAACATTAAAAAGTCTATAGATCAGATATTGCTAATATTAAGATTATACCTACTGTTCAATGACCGTTACTTATTAGGCTGCAAGACAATTACTCGCATTTATTTATCTCTTTAATATAACATTTCAACAATCGTATCGTTTTTATATACTGTAGGACAGGATAACTGGTACTTATGGGTTTTACTGGGCTGTACATGTGGCGTAAATTGCACCCACCATTGTCTAAGGGTGAGATTCCCATCTTCTAAGGCACATTGTAATACTTTACTTGAGGTGACTGCCTATTTACCGAGGGTACAAGCTAAGCTTCAAATGAACGTACAGTTTAAACCTTACCCACTACGGGCCCTTTTGAATAAAAGCTACATCGTCATCTCTTAGAAACTATATCGTGTTGTAATACAATAGGTACATTTAACTCTGTTCAAGCATCTGCTCACTGTAATGATGGATTGACCTTTTTATGTTCTGTATGTACGCTGATCGCCGCCTTTTTCATTCTCTGAGCGAAAAAGTCTGTGGGGTCACTTTTTCGTAGGGCTTCAAAGATTAGCCGGAAGAACCTGACTTGACTTAACTGGGGTTTCTCCAATAGACCTACTTATGAGGAAGCTAAGCAGCCATATCAACAACTTCTGTATTCATACTTTACCGTTTTCCTTTTTTACAAGGTCTTTGTTATCATCTATCAAGGTTGAATACGAAATTAGTAAAGACGTGGGTTTTTCATGGTTACTATAATGACGCGTTTAAATATCTGTCCGTTAGCCACGCCATTCTCAATTTCAATCGGCTACGATAATATTAAACATCTTTCTTTTCCTTCGTATTTTCATTCTGGGCCTTATAGGTCCCATTTTACATTTACCTTTATCCGACATTTTCTACCGTCAAAATTCGCTTTTGATAAGAAGACACTGGAAAAAGCAATAGCGGAGATAGCACGCACCCGATCGCTACTCCCTACTAGTCATCGGGCCAAACCGTCTATTAGGAAACGAGCCGAATCACAGATCCTTGCTGTATGATGCTCACTACTAGAAAATATCTTCAAAGAAGCTAAATCAAAAAAGTTAGCTGATAGAGCGGAATCCCAGTTTACGGTTTCGGCTGGACCTAGATAGTCTTACCGCCTACCTGTACACTGTGTAGGACGTTACCGCCTCGATCCGCCCAGAGGGCTTCAACGCATCGTCTACTTCAGCTAGCAAGCCTTGCTTAAGTTGACGTTGCCTTTTGCGTCGATCGCTAAACCATCCTTGTTCCTTGTTTCTTAACTTTCTGCCCTTCGAGTCCTGCTATAGCCGTCGGTTTCCCCTGATTTACTACATTGCTTCTTCTGCTGCTTTGTGCTGTAGCTGTAATAGGAGGCAAAAAAAGGAAAAACTATCTCCTGCTATTTGCCGATGTATTGCCCCTGTTTCACTCTTGCGTTGCTTCATCTCCAATAGCGTGTCTTTCCCCGTTCAATACGCACGCTATTTCTCCAGCAATGTGTCTCCTGTTCAGAGCACCTTCTCCTCCTGAATCTATCCTTCTCTTTCTTTCTTCCTGGCGTCCTCCCTATGCCCTCGATGGCTCCACATTGCCCCCTGCTTCACCGCACTCGAGTCGGACACACTCCACTCGCTGTGTTCCCCGCCACCCGGTTTTCCCGGCTCGACCTTTCCAGTGGCAGTAATGGGTAACTCCGAGTCAGGCGAGGGCATCTTCTCCAGCAGCAGCCATCTTACCAGCAATCGCCTCGCCTCCTTTAGCATCCGAGCAAGCAGCAGCCACCAATATTATCAGAGAAACCAGCGCGTCGAAACGAATCCCTTTTCCTCGTTTCCTGTGCTGCTCTGTCCGTCAATTCGTCTAAGTTTCTCGCAGAGCTTCTATCCAGAGATGGCAACAACAGCGGCGGGGTCTTCGGCTGCAGTCACTCGGACACTTCCCACCTCTACCGGCGCCGCATGAGATGTGCACCAAGAGCTGTCCGACTCTTCGTTTGCGTATGGAGAGCACTCCGCCATTTGTGCGTGTGTGTGTGCGCGCGCGCGTATGTGTGAGTATGTGTGTATGTGTCTGTGTGTGTCTGACTGTCTGCCCGTCTGCTTCTCTGTCTATAACTGGCTGTATTTTCGTTGCCTGTCCCTCGGCCGTGGTCGAGCGGCCTGCCGGTCTACGGGTTCTGTCTTTGTGGATGTCATGCTATCCCATACGGTGTGCGTATGTGCGAGACTTCCCTGTGTCGTCCACGGCCGAGCGCGACGAGTGCGCTCGCCGGGTGCCGCGCGCTCCTGCCACGACCATTTCGATGATCAGCGGCAGCTGTGGCAGCACCGCCACCGCTTCTCCGCTACCAGCAGCAACGCAGCGCACTTTCATCACAGCCATGACAAGCAGACCATCGGTGGTTGTTTGCTTCATAGACTCATACCGTCGGCCATCGCCGTTGCTGATCACTAGCCGGGTATCGAGCGGCGGGCCCGCCTCCCCGAGGGGCGTTACCGTCCCCGCGCCACCGCCGCTCGCAGCGCTCCTGGCGGCCGTCGTGCCAACTATTCGTGGGCAGCGATAGTAGCAGACCAGGCGCCGGGCGGTGGAAGCCGCCGGGGAACAGCACAACATGGGACAGTGCCTTCGCTGAGCCGCGTCAGTGCGAAGTGGCCACATATGAAAACAAATAACACCGCAGAATAGATCACCTACGAACACTCATACGACTGCTAGCCGACTAGTACGGTTATTGCGACCAATATTTTCAAACTGTAGATTTGAAGAGGAGCGAACTAGAAAAGCCGGCGGCGAGAAGATAACACAGCCACGACGGATGGACAACGCGGACCACTAGTACAACTAGCAACTTAATAGCACAGCAAGGAACATCAACATTATGGCGATAAAGACAACAGGAAAGGACGATGACGCTTAGTTAAAGTAGGACCCACAATTGAGCTGCTGGAAACTTACTAACCAACGAAATCCTGCTTGTGTCGACTAGCGAGGCCTGACACTTAGTGAGGAAGAGACCTGAGGAGGATTAGCCCGCTAACCCGCAGCCTCTTGAATAAAAGAACTTCTAAAAAAGCTCATTGCAACGCTACGATTACGGGAGTCTGACTTCGCTTCTGTTTTTTCCATGTGTCTTTCTGTTTGTGTAGGCTTCGTGAGGGCCGCTGCCGAATGGTGGACTTCAACTGAAGCGTGAGTGCGCGAAATGCCGCGTGGTATAGTTTCGACCAACAGTTTGCCGAATATAAGGCAAGTGTAGTTGAGTTTGTATTAGTTCAAAGCAGAAAAAAAGTAAGCCATGGTGCGCTACTTAAGAAAAACTGACGTGAGTGTAGGAACAATATGAACTGTGCGGCAAGTCGAAATCGCCAAAGTGGTAAATTGGCAAAAAGGAACGTCAGCAAAAAGGAGAACGGCACAAAGACAATAGGAGCTCAGTAACTTCCTTTCGAGGTCTTGCATTTTAACAGGTGGAGGTCATACTTCATATTTTCAGTGTTGCTCTGAGTTTTTGCTTCGAAGCTGCAAACGAAAACGAGGCGAAGTGCACGGAAAGAGAGTGGGAAAAAAATACAGTTGGCTACCGTAAGGTAAGGCCGTTTGTACCCGTTTGGAGCTCTCCTGGACACCGGGGGGGTCACGCAGGCTATTCATGTACGTGAGGTAATTATCATTGTCGAACTGACGAATAAGGCAACGCGGTACAGAATAAGCTTGGATCAACTCTTGCACGGCGGTGTGCCAGGAACCTAAGTGGCGGCGCTAAGCGAGTTTATTAGGGAACGAATCTGTGAAGAGCCCAAGTCTAGGGTACGTATATGTACATATCTATAGAAAAACAAAGGTTTTTAGTAATAGATTGAGCCTGGCCAGTTAGCAACTAGAAGCTGTGCGGCAGGCGAAGAAGTTATCTAGAGAGTAGCCTACAGCCAACGGCTCAACTTGAATTCAATGAACAAGTTGCTAACTTGTCGCCCGACACCGCTCGCCATCTTCGTCATTTTTTTTTTCCATTAATGTGAACTGGATTACTACGGTGTAGCGTACGTTACTCAAACAAACTGCGGTAGTGAGTGGCAAGTGATTGTAAGGAAAGAATTACATGACACAGTGAGTGATCGGGTTCAGGGCTGAGTTCGCGCTGGGTGCGGTGAGTGGCCTATCAGTCAGGCAGTAATCAGGCTAAGCGGAAATTGCCGTTGTGGGGGTGGTGTTGGTGATGTGACAGGGGTCTGGCGTCCTGGCATGAGCCTGGAAGACGCAAAGGGGCCGCGTACCGCCGGCCAGGAGAGCTCAGCGTTCAGAGACAACAGCGCGACAAGTTCAGCGCCAAACAACTGTAGCAGAATTAGTCGCAGCAGCAGCTCGAAGAAGCGCGAACCTCAGTTCGGCTATAACCCGTTTCGAGCGAAAGGATAAACCTAAAAGGTGAGTGTAAAGCGACCCAACTAAGTAAGGCTAGGAAAATTACCAGTGAAGCAATGAAGAGCACAATAATGAAGGGCTGTATTGTGTTCATCGTTTGCTAATTTCGAAGCATTTGGCGCTGGTGTCATTGCTGATGCGTGACAAAAACGAGCAAATAGGCCGAAGCTTCCGAGTTGTCAAGTATGTCAAATGTGAATTAGGAACCGGTCAAATCGGATAGCTACTCTAAACCATGTCCACCACTCAAATGCGTTTTTTAAGTTGTAGTTGATTTAATTGTTCGTGACGTAATACTGAGCTGTGTCTCTCGGTTTCAATTAACGCAGAGTATTTATTTTAGACTCATTGTCAAGTTGTAAATGAATGTGTATCTAATTAATCCTTTGATTCAAGTAAACCGATTCAATTTGCCTAAGGGGCCTTAACCTGCTAGAGACACATTTTGGTTTGCCAGCATCCTCCGTACATTCACAATAACATTTCCTAGGAGTCCTCGAACAATATATCGAACGAGCGTGAGGAGTCGAACCCTGCTTCACCAGTCCTTATTCATTAGCTGTCCTTTTTAGCTAGCAATCATCGTGTGCTATTACACACATCAGGCGCACGCTGGCATCTACCTTTTAAAGTATTTATTTATTAAGTAAGGAACGTTTATGTCCAACAACGGTTTAGCGCAGACGCACTCGGTAGTACCTACCCGTGTTCCGCAAGCAAATTAGAAGGTAACCTGGCAAGATGGTTATTAAAAAAGCAGTGGGTCAGGCCACACGAAAATATGCATCTATACGATGAACGTGTGTAATATAAAAAAACATCGTTTTAAAGATTGCTAAGGACAAATACCTCTACACCAGCACTCTGGCAGGACCTGGCACAAGAACGGATTATTGTAGTCATAGATTTTCCTCGGCTTGTCGCTCAGATTTTCATTGGTGGAAAGAAACGTCTCCGTGCTCAGATTTGAGTCTGAACTGTTTCAGAATTAGTAAGCGAACACGTTACCACAACTTTATACGCTCAAATGTACAGATATCGTATTTTTTGTGTGAAAACTATCTGCTAATTTTATGTAATCCTACTCACATGTGAAAGTTTACTATGCCCCATGAAGTAGGGTACACCCTAGTGTTTGCTATACACTAACTAAATTTGTACATGGCACACAGTCGTATGGCAGAAATAGTTTTATAAGACACATTACTGCAGTAATATGCTGCTCTTTCAATTGGCTGCTTCTGTTGCAAACATCATCCCGGCCTCAGGAATGATCAGCTGGTTGAACACTGAACATGGGCATCACCAGTATCCTCGAGGCAAACACCGTCACACAGCGCGAATTGTGGTTGGTCGCGCCCTCCATATTAGTTGGGGCGGTTAGCAAATATAGGACATCACCGGGTTTACTTCTCAGCCCTATCAGTTCATTCCTAAACATCGTCACGAAACCATCACGCACCACTTAAGTCTGCACATTTCGACACACCTTTTATTTCCTATTTCGTACACTCGATCTCGTAGCTATCGTCGTATTGAGATGGCAGTGCTTGTTTTCACCTCGAATTGTATGCCATTACCACTACCATACTAAATGGCTCCGAGATAGCCCCAACAGCTCGAGTATCCGAGCCGGCTGAACCCCCTAGCCCCCTGGGGTTTCGCCTTGCGTCCCGCTCTTGAGAGAGCAAGTCGTTCGCGCATTAAATCGCCGCCAGACACGAGGCGGTGGAAGCGGTCATGGAGACTGTAGCAGCAGCAGCAGCAGCAGCAGTAGAAGGCTGGAGGCTTGAGCACGACTTCATTTGGGTTGTGAGAAGGTGAGGAAACAGCCATTCGACCATTGAAGTCCGCCTGCGCGAAATGGAGGCAAGGGGAACACGCTTCAAATAGCTCTCGGTAGGAACATGCAAGGGCTCGTGTGTCAGGTTAGTATCAAATGCTGCTGAGGGTCGTTGTCCGTTAACTGGCGATTATATTTTGGAGCGCATGCGAGACGGAGCATTTCAACGGGCGGAAAGACAAGGATACGACACAAAAGAAAAGTTGCCAAATGTGATCTAGTGAGAAAGCTTGACAAGCGGGCGCTACTTGCTTAGTCATAATATAAGCGCATTTAACATGACGTTTCTATATATAATACATTAATATGCGATCGTAAGGACACTGAAGTGGAACATTTGACTGAGTGTCCTGGTTCCGAAGCTGGCGGGTATGGAAAGCCGATCACGAAGCAGAACCCTTAACTTCCGCTCCTCATTCGAAGTCCGAATATTTTTTCGCGACTGTAGGTTCACTTTCTCAAAGTTATGATTTAATTTTGGTAGTCCTATAGTCTTGTATCCAGAACGATGAGATAATTGATGTACCGTATTATTGAGATGGTGATCCATTCACGGTGGTCAGGCTGATTACCTTTCATCCGACAAAGCGCTTAGAGACCTGGATCAGCGTAGACCTAAATTGCTAGTTCGACAATAGGAACTTATTTAGACGATTCAATTTAACTTATTTGTCTATAACTAAATGACACCTCTCCGAAGCATTCTATACAGCGGTGACTGCCAATGATACAATACGAAACTGTAATTGATGAGGCCATTGCATAGTTCTTCTTGTTTTCGTATAATTTTACTGGCCGCTGCTAATCCAAGCGGCTCGGCAGATCTCTCTCTATAGCATAATATAGCATACAATTGAAGCCTGGCGAAAAATTCTGTTTAATCGGATTATATGGGAAAAAAATCGAACGCCTACTAAAATGTATTACATGCTACAAGCTCATACATATTATTTCTAGATATATATATATATATACACCAGATTAGACATCGTAGGTTTCTTACTATAAGTGATCTTTACTGACAATTTGCAACATAATGGCCAATCTTCAATAAATCGTACGCAAAACGGCTATCACATACCACAACAAATATAGGATCTCTGTTTGTCATATGGTAGACCTTCAATTGTGCTGGACCAACACACACGGTTCGTAGTCGCTTTATTTCGAATTTTTCGTCCGGTATCGCCGTTAGGCATTGTATCAGACGAGTGGCTGGCTCCCATCCATCACGAACGAAATGTACCGTGTGTGTCGACGCCCGGATTCGAACCTACACCACAACGCGTCCCTAAGATTAGCACACAAGTACGTTATTCGCTAAGCTATCGCAGAAACAGGGTTAGTGGCCTACCATAAGCCTACCGTATCCGACAAAAAAAAGTTGGGATTTCTATGATTTCAGCTTGCTTGGTTTTTATTGTTGGGGATAAGTCGTGGGGAGACGATCGTTGTCACGATGGTACTAATTCCCGGATTCAATATCCCAGGCTATTATCAGCTCAATACGAAGCAATTTGTCAAACAGCTCCCATTCGAATCGGGTGTGCAAGCCAGCACTGAAAGCATCGGTAGTTAAGTTTACAATGTAAAGTCAAATAAATAAATGAATCTAGCTGACAGTAAAGGAAGTGGGAGAATATACTGAAAAAAAAATTAGCGAGACAATTAAACATGAAAAAAATTCTCCCTATAGGTTCCTCCGAGCTACAATAGATTACGTAGAAAAGAGGAGGGACTTTTGCTGACCGATATGCATAACAGCTGTTGCCCTAAAACTTTTCTAACTGTGAACTTTCTGTATAGGCGGCAAGGTACAGGTACAACTAACGAATAGTCGAAATATTTAGAAATTCTCCGAAAACAACGTTCACAAAAAAAAAGTAAGCTAGAATTTAGTTCAATTAACTCGTTCGGGATCGCTTTATGTCTTTCGTTGAAAACCAGATGAGATTCTCTCCCATGTCTTCATTTATGGGTCAAGTTCTTCATATACTCACTGTCGAACTCCTTTGCTAATATGTATTCCTCTTCTTTTGTATCTGTGCTGTCTGCGATTACTGCATGCAATTGCACGTAGTGATAGTTGTTAGGCCAACGGCTTTACCCAAATCAAACCTACATTTTACATGCATCCATGCGCATGATTCGAAATGCGTCTACTTGATGCACTTAGAACATACCGATAATAGCATCAACAATAGAGGTGTACCTTCTATGATACCGGATCAACTCAAACGAGACTTAATTGCATTAGGCCTATCGTCACGGTGTCCAGGTCTCAATTGGTTAACATTTGATTTAGATGATTCGTATCCATAGGGAGTGGTTGCACGGGTCCAGATATTCGATTCTGTATGAATCTTGTGTGTCGACAGGAAGAAAAGGCGGGCAAGTACAAGCAATCAGCTATGACTGCAGGTTTAACAAATATATATATACCTGGATTTGGCGAATATATTGGGTGGTGAGTTATCTACAAACAGTGTGGTTGTTATCGGTAGATGCTAAGGTCTCTTTGCCGTCGTGAAGGTATAGGTAAACCGTATCCTTTTACGCCTTTGGCTGGGTTCTGTTCGATTGCCACTTCAACTACGGCACTCTGTAGGCAAGAGAGTTACTAGCACGAACGTAGGACATAGCGGGATTGAGACAGCTTTTCAGACTCACACGTGCGCATTGATTTAAACATTGTCACATTGCCTCCATTTGTATCAGGTCGCCCGTAGAACGGACGGAGCCTGTGCAGGTAAATAAATCCATTGAGAAGCGATGAGGCCATCCACTCGCTTTTAGACTGGTCTGTCCGCGCGAACCGTAATTCGACGAAAACACTGCCCTTAGCTGTCACGCAACATCAGGTCAAAATTGAGGACGCGAAAAAACGAAAAACGGGTGATACATACGGTCGGTGTCCAGAGGCCAATGGTCAAGGGCGCAGAGAACGTTTGTCAATACGACGGACACGATTCGTCCTCAAACGTCCAAGAAAATCAAGCAAGCTTTCTCGTTCACAAGTCTAACAAGTTCATGAATAGCTAATGGCCACCATAACGCCCTGCACAATATCACGATACTATGACACGTTTAAGATGATGTAATATCTGTTGAATTGATTCAGCGAATAGAAGCCATGGATTCAGTTATGCTAACAACAGATATCATGTAGTAGGCCATCAATAGGCAAAAATAAGGACAACGACAGGTTTCCCAGTGTGACAGTATGAACATTTTTTTTCTGCTATTTATTGGCCGGTTGGTTATTGTCACTGATTTGAATGTTAAAAAAGGATTCCATGAATGACGCCATAGCATTGAACTGAACATAAGTGCTTTGGATACGAACTTGGAAATTCAGTTAAGCTATGTCCTAGCGTTTCACGGAACACATATTTTCTTAAGGCAATCCTCCATTCTTAGTTCAGCCGTAAACATCGTATTGAATAACACGTAACTGACGTTGTCCTGTGACGACCAGCGCGCAGTAGAAGCCAGCGTAATACTCCGCACGCACGTCCGCTTGCAACGCCGGATCCTGCAGCGGTGCAGCACTTAGCGACTGACAGACGAGTGACTAGGTCCTCAAGGAGTGATCTTCGAGAAAAGCCACAGATCGAGAGGGAGAGAGATTTTTTAATGGCCAGACCTAAACCTATGGAGTGTAGGGAGGAGGGTATGGAATGCTTATTTGTCCCTGACTAGAGCTGGGACCGAAGGACAGTTGGACCACTGTTACTGGCCACCAGGCGTTACTATGAATGCGCGCATTGTTAAGGCCCATTACAGGCACTAGTGGAGGGATGGGCAGAGAGGCGAGAGCATAGAGAAGCCACTCCCCATATTTCAGTTCCATTCCCCATCGTCGTGATGGACCACTCCGGACCGACCAGGGGGTTAGTTTGTACTGCGCAAGTTTTTAATAACAATAGCCAACACGACAAGCCGCTTGCCACCAGCTGTACCTCACTGCTGGCACCCGAATGGATATATATATATATATATACCGGCGTTCTGGTTCGGCCGTGACTATAAACGAGACGATGCATGCGGGGGAATGGATTATTACTGTTAATTAAATAAGAAAAAAGTCTATACGGTCACACAGATTGACTATTAGTGCTTGTATGAGAGCTGGGTTAAGCAAATCGTACAAGGCTAGGTCCTTTAGACAGGCAAAGAAACGTCGACTGTATGGCAGGCATGAATCATTTCATAGATGTATTTGGTTTGTATGTACGTAGGATGGCTAGAGCGTCATGACGAGGATGGCCGTGATAACAACAAGATTGCTGCGCTATTAAAATTGCCTAATGTTTTATTCTGTTTGTAATATTTACAACTATTAAAATTGGACACTGCCGTGAACAAACAGGTCTTGTTTATTCGAGGGAAATATATCTCATCTTCTTGTAGAATTGGAGTTATATCACTTGCGTATTTTTTTTCCCAGTAAATATACATAAGTGTGTAATGGGTCGCGTGTATCACGAAGTGTATACGAATTGTGCGCTGCTTCGGTGGTGGGATCGAGTCTGTTATTCAGTTGTGTCGAAGTGATCTTTGTTAAGTTTGTCAGGCAAGCCACTAAATGACTCTTCAATAAGCAAATGAAGCAATGAATGATGCTACGATACGGCGCGCACTCATCGCCCGCCGTTGTTCTGCCTTTAGATTCAGCCGCTGTTTTCTGACTACTGCGCTCCCTATTTTTCTCGAAGAAACTCGATCTTGTTCTCTGCAGCTCTTCCGTTGGCTTTTCTCGGCCTTTCATTGATTCTTCTTTTGGCCGAGTCACCTTTAACGCAGCAGTTCCGTCAGCGGCGGCCAAACAGTATCTTGTTTGTGGCCTGATTGCAAACTCAAGCCATTCCCAACTCCCGCGGGGCGCAGCGGGAGTTCGCTGTCAGCGCTTCTATCAGCATCCCCCACAGCAGGATTAAGAACAACAACAACTAGATAATAACGCCAAAATCAGCGCAACAGCAGCAGCTTCTTATTATTTTAAACAATAACTATGTATACGTGTGTGCGCCTCGGAAGATTCGCCACGTAAACAATAATGTGAATGCACCTGCAATTTAGGACAAGTGTATGGAGGCCGAATCTAATTGACTATAAAAAAAAATATAATGAAAATAATTTGGCTTAAATTATAGTAAAGCATAGTTCTGGCTTGATCACTTTTCTCGATTCTTTATGGCGAAGTGATCAGAGGACTAAGTTATAAATGAGTGACTTAAATGCTCGTCGTCTCCATGCAATCGGCAAGAAAGGGACGAGGAATTGTGTTGCTAAAAGCCTGGTATTGGCCTGATCACCAGCCGGCTGGCCCGCGCCCATCTTGGATAAGCATAACATGCCTTGATCTTCAAGTCGCATAGGCCGAATTGATTCTCCGGAAGGACCATCCAGCCGTGTGGAAGATAATTAACTAACAACTGTTGTGACTCAACTCTGTTCCCCGGTATTGAAGCTTACTGCGAGCGGGTCACATTGGGAGGCAACGATCTCCATCAAAGACGCCAATCATAGATTGATGACACGGCCGTGAATGAAAAGATATGGAAAAAAAACCTAGTCAGGATAGTTAATGGAACACCACAATCTGCCCATAAATTAGTAATTAGCATAGTTTTTAATTGTGGATTTTTGCAGGTTGACAGATACTAAGCTATTCATTGACTCATGCAAGCTGCTTTGAGGAAAGCGGACCATTTTGATGCTTGTGGATTGACCAACAGTTATACGACAGAAATGTCCTACCTTCGAAAGGTTTACGTGACAAAGTCGTCCCGATTAGAACACCGAATAGTTTGTTTTACTACATAAGGGAAAACATGCTTTTTTTTGGAGATGACATACTTTCTCTATAAACCATCGTTAAAAGTATAACAGTAGAACGTCAATGAATAGACAATATAGCACTTGGAATAGCCCTCAAGTGGGATTTTCGTTTGTAACATCTATCGTTATTAAGGGACAGAATAGCACCTAGCGATTTGCCTCGTGTCGTACTCGAATTACGTTGAAGTAATGTTTGCCAGTCTGTCTTGTATTTTACGTGCGTACCGTGTTTTTAGCAATAGGCCCCCTCGTCGAGAACAAAAGTATCCATTTAATTTAGATGTATCGTATCTAAATTAAATGGGTACTTTTGTTAGCTGGACTGTTATGCCGGCTTCATAGCTGTCAATGTTGCTCCAAATGAGGATCTAAGCTAGCTTTCGCACTTCGTATCACTTCATCGTAAGCATTATTTCATAGTGGTTCTTTAACAGCAGTAGGAAAAAGGCCGATCTCTTCCATCGGTAAATAGTTTCTTGTTAGCTGGCGCCATCGTCGAGCGCCAGGTTGAATTGAAGTGTAGCCGCACACAACGGGATTGTTTGGTCGCCTCCCGGACCGAGTCATGAGCTGCCGACTGATGGCGCGAATGTGGGCAGCGGCTTTGGCCCAGGCATGGAACAACGTTTTCGTCAGAAATTAAATCTTCGACAATTATTTTGAGTTAATTGATGTGCGTACTGAGTAGGTGAAACGGCAGTTGTTCCATGCGTAAGAGACACCGACGTAATATCAGTGCGACCTAAAGCTCTAGTGTCCTACTGCTGACATTTGGGTGATCCATGGACTGCTCGCCACGACGTTAAGCTGGGGAGTTTGTATAGCAGTGGCTTCAGGACCGACCAGCAACGGTTCGTCTTGAACAACTCGCAAATACCTTAACAGCCACGAACGGTAAGAACATTAACTTGACATAAATGATGAACGACAATTCACAAAATCTAGACTAAGCACATGAGAAAAAACGCTGGGGTTCGGCTAACCTTAGAAACAGTAACATTGTATTTTTTCAAATAGAATAAGGCACCCTAACAGAAGGATCTCCTTGCCGGCCTCGCAAGCTGACCTGTCGCCAAAAACAGAAACAGCATTTTCTAGCTCGACGGATTAAGCTCTACGCAGAGCAGAAACCCATCGCTCCTTTTCACTGTCAGTGCTGCGTTATACAGTTAATATTACGAACAAATTCTTTAAACATATTATATATAATTGCAATAGTAAGACCTTTTAGCTAATGGTGCCTCAGACGATGTTATTTAACGCTTATTCTACAGGAAGCAAAAATCAACAGCGCTGATTTACAATATAATATCCGCGGCCCAGATACGACAGCTAGCCGCTGGGGACTTTTCTACCGTTTTGAAAAAAACCCGCCAGGCTTTGTGTTGTACCTTGTGTATTGCATGCAACTTGTGCGCATACGGAAGCATAGCGTAGCGCTGTCGGTGACCCGCACAGTCATTCTACTTGCTATCAGCATGAATAGTGTCCTAACATTCTCCGGGAGCGTTTCGGGTCGGCCTTTTCGTCGACATCATCTTCAACCTGGGGGTAACAACCTTATCCTTTGGCTCTTTTCCCCCATCGCCGTCGATCTCTCGTACCGGTTCATATCTCCGTTACGAGAAGGTTACCTGTCAAACGCGGCCATTTATCTACCGAAGGGCTTCTGTCCCCACCCGAAGTGACTAACACCAGACTCTTGAGGATCGCTCAGAGGATCAAGCTCATTTGGCCGACTGCAGAATAGTCAGATGGAACTCCGACCGGAGCACTCGTAGCCCGCTGCACGTGTTTCTCTCCGTGCCGTCGAAAATGACACCAGAATGAAAAAAATCTCAACACCATTGTTATAACAAGCTAAGCCGAATTACCGCGCAAAAGCTGAGCAATCGAGAGGGCAATCATAATGGGTATCGTCCTATACGGGCATACAGCCGTGCTGTATATCGAGGTGAAGCTGCAATCGCTCTCGTATACCGTACGCAGACAAGAAATAGATTACCCTCGGGCGAAATGCGCGGTAGAGAGATCGCTCTAGATTTGTCTGAGACAGATCGACAGATAGAAGGAGGTGAGATTGTTAGCCAGGGAACAGCTCTAGAAATAGGACACAGGAAACCCACGACGAACCGGCGCGTTCTAGTCAGAATGCGCCATACACGATTAGCCGAATGCCGCAAATGCTCAGTGACACTATTTCCCCACTGCTCTAGTCTTATAAACTCATAATAGTACGGCGGAAATTTGGAAACTTGAACCAAATTAGCATTGTGTATTATGAAACTTTTTCCCAAATGTAAACCCGAATCTCGGCGATCAGATACACTATCTAAAAACAGTTGTTTTAATTGCATTTGATGAGTCATGAATAAAATTCACGAAAATTAAATACATTTTAATTTAAATATCACATTCGTGCCGCAAGCTCGTTGGGTTACGGACAAATACCCGAAAGGCGAGATCGTTTTGGAACAAGCTATCGCTATATACTCGCCTATGAAATACGGCGAATTGTCGTTAATTGATTCGTTTTATAGAGGCGCTCTCTGAATTTACCCTATCACGGTTCTGCGTTATGTAGTGCATAGAATGGTAGCTCACTGAAATGTACGGATATATCAATCAGGTGAGCTATATATGTTTGCTTCAAATGAAGCCGGGCGACTTCATCGGCAACTTCGCCTTTGAGGTTTTCCAGGTTGCAGTCCATTAGACAGACCTTTTACTTCACGATGGGCTCACCCCGCAAAAACAAGGCTTCGACGGAACTCATTTGGTACCGCCATACGAAACCGCCAACAGGACGGCTAGCGAGATGGAGGTAACATGGAAATTAGACTCTGGTTAAATCGATGTCTTCCGACGAATTCATTAAGAAGAAAATCAACCCAATGTAGGCCTCGATTTATAAACTCTTCCAAGCTACTGCCGACACTAATACGAGTCTCGTGTTCGTTCCTAACGTGCGTGGGTGTCTAACATTTAATAAAGCCTGTTAGCAGGAGGTTGTATAGATTTCGATGACTTTTTGACAAAGAAAAAAACGGTTCTTTTTAAAAAAAAAAAAAAAAGCCATCACAAACAAATTTAGCACGATATCCTAAAATTACAAAAAAAAATTAATCTGGTTATTAATGCGTATAAAAAAAGCATACTTCTGAGCACCGAACGAAGAAAATATTTTAACATAGTTCTGCACATGTCCATATGATCATTTCCTTCGTGACGCAACTCTCGTTTCGGGCGGCATGTACACGCTAAATCCATAGGACACCCACGGCGTAAGTTATCTCTTCGGACGTTTGCATCTGTGTGCTACATCAACTCTATTACCTGAAGCTTTCGTGTACTAGGCTTAAATGACTCCAAAGCACCAAAAGCAGTTAAAGATGTAAAAGCGAGTAGAGAGCTGCCAAGAGTCGAGTAGTTGCCAACCCACCACTGTCTTTCATAACCGTCCCTGGTGGGAGTTAACCCATTGGCCTATTACTCCCATAATAAAAGCTACCTCTCGCCATGTTCTTCTTCTCCCCTCGCCCATTATTCCGTGTTCCTTTGTGCCCCTGCTTCTCGGTTTTCAATTTGTGTTCCTCGACGCCATCGGCTAGCGGTGTGGCCGATTTGTTGTACTGCTGGTAGATCTTGACACTGCACACGATGACCGCCTACCTGACAACAACAGGCCTGAATCTAGCACAATTACACGTACGGCCTAAGCAAAGCTGCCAATAGTCGTACCACCAGCGTTATATGTTACGTGCATCGACCAAAATTTTCTAGACTCATGGCCAATGATACCAAACTAGCGCTCAGTCTTCGCCAATACTCGATACCATAGACCGATCCTATCCCTGCTGAATCACCAGTGCGTCCCTTATCAATGTTTAACCAACTAGAAATAGTCCAAAGTAGTATGAATAGCGTCGATACGGTAGTGCCCTATAGCGTTACGAATCAGCGTCAATGGCTAGTTGCGTTCGACCGATCGAGCGTGGGCTATAGCCTGTGCTATTGTCGTCTAGCCAGCGAAAAGCGTTTTTTGTTCTTTTTGCTGTGGGATGCTGCCGACTACAACCGTATGCCTCCGCACTAGGCCATGCCCTTTGCCGCTCGAAAACAGGCAGCAGACGCGGCCTGTGCTAGATGTAGTCGCTGCTGTCGGCGACTAGTGCCGCCGTTTCAGCTTCGCCAATGACGACGATGTCTAAGCTATAATTACGTGAGAGGAAAGCGTCGAACAGCTGCTCGAGCGCACGACAGCGAGTCATCATCATCCACCAGCGCGGCCACCGGTCCTAAGCTGAGGGGTCCCACTTTATTTGTCAAAGTATGGCTAGCAGTATGCCAATAGGATCCTGTTCAGCTAAAAGGCTGTGCAGAACGTCGAGAGTGCCGTTTTCCAACCTGGATCGCTGCTCATTGCGGTTATTGCGTTTCGGTTATCATGAGCTACCGCACTGGCCTAGTGGGACACAGCTGTCGAGTGCACACTTTTGTCGTAAGGGGGCGCTGACTAATGCACCATCAAGTGATGGAAATAGCTTTCGAACAGAGCAGGACTGACACAGGCTTTTGTATCGGTAGTTTATTATATTCATACTGAAGCCGTTACATCATAAGGAGTCTAAGAGAGGGGCATAACGATGACAGCGGCGTTTTTTTTCCATTACTAACTGTAAATACGTGGTGAACATGTATGAGTTTTATTCCATTAGTATTTTGTTATTTAGTGTACGCGACAAAAGCGAGCCGGTCTCTATCTATGACCATGCGTTTGCGCATGGGCAGCAAGAAGTCGACCATTGAGGCAAATTGGCGTAGGACGTATAGTGCCTCTGTCTCGAAGCAGAACAAGCGATCTTCCAACAGGAGTCGAGCGCTGAATATTCTAAATTTGATTACCCCGAATAAGTCGGCTACCTGAAGCCGATTGAACCAACTATTACCGATAATCACATCGTTTGAGCCTTACTTAAACGCACACCTCTATAGCACACGTCTTGCAATCGTTCGAGTAAGCCGCTTATAGACTTCCTGGGCCACGAGCCAGGGATATCCAGGTCATAGGATGTTGCAGCAGGACAAGGTGCGGACCAGATGATAAACAGGGTTGCTAACCTTGATATAGATATATCTTTAGTTAGTCATTTGCTCAAAGTAATGTCGCAATCGTTGACTAGCCATTCGCTCTGTGTCCGTATGATTTTTCTGGGGCGGATCACGCCACTCTTCCAATCTACTGCTGGCATCGTTCTTCATTGTTTTTCAAACGAATGCCGATACAGGTCGAGCCGATCGAGTGCCAGTGAACGTTAGTCGTTCGGTCACACTACTAACTAGGCATGCAACATACTAGATCGAGTGCCAGCAACGAATATATGATAAGGTTCCACGCGTCTTTGTCCTTTGGCGGCGCGAAAAGTTTTCGCTGGTTAGCCATCTCACACACAGCTCAACAGAGGGCAGCATCAATACCGTCGATTTCGACTTTGAGCCGCCCGATCATCGACTCCTACTCTCGCGCCAATTTTCGCTTCAGGGTTTCTTGACGACTACGACGACGATGATTCACTTTTAGCTGTTACAGATGGAAAGCTGAAGCAGAAGGGAACAAGAACAGCAGAGATCGAAAATTGTGGCCAGCTTGGATTCGCTCTTCTGCAGAGATTCACCTGATCGCTTTGGCTTAAGCGGTGGTGACCTGTCTAACCGGGAGCAGGTCAAAAAAAAGGTGTTCAATTTCTTGGAATCAGTACATCCACACAGGGACACAGAGAGAGAGGGAGAGAGAGAGAGGGAGAGAGAGAGAGAGAGAGAGAGAGAGGTGCCAGATAAAAAAGAGGGAAGAGAAACGAGTGATATTTGACCGTCTCAGCGAAGCCTGCAGGCCATTCACCATCGACTTAGGCTGCTGACTACTTCAAACTGTTTTACCGAATGAAACTGGATCTGCATGACCCCATACGATAAACTGCTGACAGTTCTATCATAGGGGATGTAAGAGCTCTGCATTAACTGCGTTCATTCGATTCCGTCGTGATTATAAAAAAATCTTGAGTGTTTACCTATGAGCAAGGTGTTTACCTCGGACATATTTGTACCTCTTTATGCATATGTATATTAATCGTGCATCACATACACCCTTATATATATATGATCAAACGCGCGTCGAACGATAGCAGAACGTCCGAACGCTTTGGTTGATTCAGGTGCGTCAGTGCCGTCTTCTAGCACGTCTGATTACACGACCGTCTGTTGCTACCGATAGCGCAGCCATTGTGAACAATGAATAAATATCCTGACATGTTGTTCCGACCGTTCTCGCCTGTGTTCTTATTCCCGTTGTTATTTCCGCTGTTTGCTTTATCAATAAAATCGAATTTTTTCGATTTGAAGATCGAGTTTTCCTTTTGTGTCTGCCAACTGATAAAAATTAAGCTTCTTGATCCGACGCACTAATCGTTACAGGACGACGTTTTCAACCACCGTAAAGGGCATCAGGACAAAGACGGGCCTCGTGATCTGCTAAATGGAATAAAGACATCGAATCTGTGAATGCGAAAGTGCCAGAGAGGAAAACGCAAGGGTCGATCAGTATCTGATATCGGTTAGAGATATTGTTGTTATCGAGGTCGCGGTTGCTAATCTTACTTTGATAGCGCATTGGTCAGGATTAAAGTTTCAATGCCTAAAGCAACAGATCTCAGGTCCACTGGCAACCGACGCCTATGAGAAAGCCAGCGGTACTCACAAGGACAAGCATAATTTTGATATACAAAAAAACAACAAAATCCAAAAATAACCAGAATTAGCGCCGATTGACAGCGACGTCATCTGGGCACTTTTTGCAGTTGGCAAGAAAGGAGTTGCAGCGTCAACGTCAGTGACAGAGAGGTCGCGCGGAAAAACACATATAACAACCTACGTACAAATCGAAATATTTACGCTAAACAGCGCTAAACAGGGGTCAAATTTTGGCGCGACGCAAATATCTCTCCTCGGGCTGTCACTTTCGTTACAAATTAAGATACGATGGTCTTCCAGCTGGAAAGAGCACTCAATAACGAATTAAAATGCTGACATATTGCACTAGTACTTTTAAAGCTAATATGGTTGGCCATTTATTATTAATCAGTTTTTTAGGTATAATTTTCATATTTCGTATGAAGTACTGCTATGGCAGAATGTTAGTTTTTCCAATGTTATACCCCTCCTCCCTTAACAATGTTAAGTCCGATTGTGACTGACTCCGTGAAAAAACATCTAGTAATTATCATGTCATTTCTCAGTTGGTCTCTTGTGTCAAATTAGGCCCACCCAGCAAGATAGGCCATAGATAGACTTATAAATGAGCACATTGTCCGCTCTGAAACGAGATGTTTGGTGGTTCACTGCGGGAGATAGTTGCTACTGCGCGAAGTCAGCGGGATGTCGCACGCTTTACCATCAGAATGACGTTCAGGATTACGTTGTACCGGTTTAGCCTTCGTTGGGAATAAGCAGTGAGAAACTATAATAATATATCACTGACACAAAGAGACGATAGAGCATTGGTCCCCGTTAGGTATCGAAGAGTACATCGTTTGAAGATAATTAGTAGAGAAAATCGTCGTTTTTTTCATAGTTGTGACAGAACTGTAATAGAAACAGTCGCAAGATGCATCTAAGAACATTTAGAGCAAACCTATGGACGAGGTTAAACCATTGTTAAACGTTTCACCATATCATACGATATACACAAGAAACAATAAGAATTGTTGGAAGTTACCAGTGTAGTGCGTTATATGGGCATCACCATCGATTTCAGGCAGATGAACCTTTTATGCTACGATTAGAAATTATCTAATAAACTATTGAATTAGGTTGGTCCTTTGCTTTCAGGTGAGTTACCATGTATCTCCTCGTTTGGCGACATTTTCAATGGAGGATTTTTGGCGTTAAAAAACGGTGTGCAAGTGCATTAACAGGGCCGATATTTTAAGAATTGACCTTATCTCTTTTAGGACACTTCATGGAATCCTAAAAGAGTGAAAATTGCTTTGAATCAAACACTCATGCCATTACTACACGCTAACTCGAACACTCATGTACGGAGATCTAATCCATAGTCATATTGATATATGTGCCGAAATGTTGAGCGGTAACTACAGAATTCTACGGAAATAAACTTTGCAATGGGCTGCTGTGTTTTCGCTACTGTAACTTCAGCATCTTTGAATATATTTGTAAAAAAAAAAAAAATAACAGTTAAGCGACACACACCGCAGGCAGCAGTCCCATCTTCCAATGCTGTAAAACAAACGCCGCACGCTCGTAAGTGGGCACCAAAATACTCCACCAGGTCCCCCGCCGTAGAGGGGGATTTTTACTCATGAAGTGAATATGCTTCTATTACAGTACTAGTAATCATCCGTTCAACCCATCAATAAAATGTCATCAGCCTGCTATCCTTATTTTAGATTTTCGCTCTGGCAATGACGATTGAGTCGTTATGATAATTTTCTTACTGCTTTTTCTCATAGTCTTCGTATTCTTCAGCGCCTCCTACCCATCGCGCCTAAAAAGCGTCTTCGTCAAGATGCTTGTTTAACGCAAACCAGCGTGCTCGTGGGTGAAAGGGACTTTTGCTATCATATGGGTATCGTACTTTTTAAATTTTCGCGCGCCTACCCACTCGGGTGCGTGTATGAGCGTTCAAATAACTGAGAAGCTATTTTTTGGGTACAATTTTTTTCGTTAATCAGTTTGAAGTAATCGTTCAACGAAGCGTCGGCCAAGACGAGCGACTAGATGAGTGCGTTTCTTCATTTCGTTGATTTTAGCGCATCACATGACGCCGATCGGATCGACCTCTTTGACCTCATCGCCTGCCAATACAGGTTCTTGGTCACGTCATCGACACGTGCGCCGTCGTACAGTATCTATGAATGTAAATATAAATCCACTACTGTGTTTGGATGTCCGCGTACGCAAAACTACGTCTTAAAGATTACGTTTTGCTCTTTGCAGCGACATTTCCCTGTAAGGAAAAAGCCAAAATTGTTTTCGGCTTGTTTTTGTCTGTATGTACATTTCACAACGGTATTTATCTTGTTCGATGTTCGCAGAGCCGTGTGGCAGTAGGCACATTATACACTAACTTACATTTATAGGACGCACACATATTGCGTCCAATCCAGCCTAATGGTAATAACTCCAATACATAAAACTATCGTTAAAATGTCATCTTTACGTTGCGGCGAGCGACAATAAGAAAGGCAGAATTATAAAAGAAACAACAACAGTTTGCCCTGGTTGTTGAACCGTCTGGGTCCGATCATTCGTTAAACGTGTTCGCCATCAGCCGTCTTGAGGTTCACTCATCAGCTGGGTGTGAGATACTCGTTTGTCCGCTATAATCTTTTTTTTTTTCTCTCTATCCCGCGCCCGTTGAATGAAGATATGGACCTTTAAATGACGGCGAAACGATCGACCGTCAAAGGTAAATCCAACGTAAGGCCACCAGCGGCAGCAAACGTACGCGCTTTGCCGTTCAGTGCTAATGCTGCTCAATAGAACATCACACTGAGCCGAGCGGTCGCGGCCGCGGCCCCGGCCGCGGCCGCCACGGTTTCGTTACAGCCAAATGGCTCGTGACCATTCCTCTGGCCAGTTTTATCTCTCTGTCTGTTTCCTTCCCTCTCACTTCGTGTAGACGCATCTGTATTCGATTATTTTTTTGTTTTTGTACTTTTGGAATGAAGTTCTCCAACGCTGCGGTCGGCCTCGCTTCTATTTTGGCCCAAGTCAGCATCGTTTCGATTAGCATTCGTCATTTGCTTCATTTGGTTCCTTGATCCTCCAGTTTCTCCAGTCGACGCCATGACGACTACTGCGATTTGTACTGCCGAAGCGGTACCTCTGGCTGCCGAAAGATTGATCGGCTAAAACTTATATATATATACACACGTATGCGTGTGTAAAGCAGGGAGTTTGTGGAAATAGCGAGGGTTGCACCACTGCTACAAAAGTCACAAACATGAGTGCCGATAGCAATGCATCTCCTGGGCTCGCTTAAAGTATTCAGGAGCAGAAAAGACCGGATCTCGACTTAACCAACTGTTCTTTGTGGTACATGCTTGTCTACTGACCTCAAACACCTACATGTCGCTACCGATCCCGTATATAGGCGTTCCGAGTTGTTGGAAGTCGTTTTTATGATGTTGCATAAATACTATGAGCATAGTATCGTTGTATCAAACAACAGGGAAGACCGTTTCTGCTTGCCAGGGATGCGAAGGTGACGCAAAGAAGAAGACAGACGGAAAAGGTTTGAATCGTACTTTCGTTCGATGCAGTTTCGGCTGAATCGATCTGTCGTGTCATCCTTCAGCGATACTCATATCATTTTCTAAAGCACATACCCATCCTGTATAAAATGGCTTCAAGTTCAATTTAGACGGCGAACAAACAATTCGATCAACTGATCAGTAACTGACTGTAGACTGGACGGCGTAAAGGAAGAGAAACAAAGAAAAAAAAAAAGCGAGACAGCAGACCGACTCCATCACGAATGAAAACGAAGGAGCATCATAGTAACTACTGATGAAGCCATCGTCAGTCGTTGCTGCCTTTGGCGTCGCACTTTGAAGCGGCCCGCCATGGCTGATCAGGCTGGCCTATAAGCCAGGCTTCGACCTCAACATTGGCTATCCGAGGTGTACGTACGTACGTGCTGCTGATACTTCTGAAAATGTGAAACCCTTCCCCGCATAGGGAGCAAGGCATCAAGAAAGGCAGCATCGGGGAGCCGGATCTTCAGTGCTCAACTCATAGCTCCTAGTCGGCGCTCTGGCGGGGGCACATCGACAATGAGCCGCTGAATAACATGGCGGCAAACTTCATCCGAACGCGTTTCTGTTGCCTTCAAATTAGGGCGGCGCGCTGTTTTTGTGTTAGGTTTCTTTAACTAGAGATCGACAATCGCAGAGAAAAATGGAACAGCAACGCAGATCATGACGGTTCGATAGGGTTTGAATTGAAAGAACAAACGGAACAGTTGCTTGAAAGGTGGATCACATACGCGCCGAGAACTAGTTGGACTGCTACGCTTGAGGATGGACAGAATCTTCACACTGAGAGGAGCCGCGCGGATTATGTACCCAATACAACAGGCCGTGTGCGTGCATACGATGCATTACTCTGTTCCCGATGTAGAATTGAGTACGTTACATCATTGATTAACGTACAGCCCGGTATTGCGTTGTTTAAATATAAATTAATGTACACAATATAGAGATTTGTGTTGAAAATCCTATAAGGCAATAAATAGAGAAAGGACTGTGTGGGATCTATATGGAAACGGCTTTGAAGACCCACTAAAAAATCGATCGTTGTTAGACAAGCCTACATTGTTGGATCTATAGTCCGGACCATGTAATGAAAAAACATCCTGACTTTTTAACGTTGGAGAAAAATGTGATATCAAACAGGTAGTGAAGACGACGCTTTTTGCCACTCACTATAAATAGTTTTAGAAGATGAAGTAGGGGCAAAATTTTGTGATATCGAAAAACTACCATTTTTTCCACGACATACATCCTTGAAGTACATAAGCAAATGAAAGGGAAAACAAGGTGCCCATAATAATATCATTATCCTCAGGACCAAAACTGACCGCAGCACTTCATTACTGCTTATCTCTGACACTGCCACGTCGCACTGAGTGGCTCATATGTATCACGCTCTAGGACAGACATTTGACTTGAAACAGTAATATGGTAGCTAATTCATTGCGGATCATTGTTTTGTGGCCGTCTGCACCTGCGAATAGAACCCGCCAAGCCGTCGTTATATCGCTTTCTGTTGCTACCGGAAAATAGACATTTACGTGCATCGTTGTGGTTACTGTCGACGTTGAGCTGCCGTCCGGTCATACGTGCAATGACGCCAACGTACCAATACAATGACCCGTATAGAGTACACAAAGTTATTTGGCCTGCGTTGCACCTTTCCGGCAACAAACAAGCGGGTTGATAATCATTAATATGTAACAACAACAACGATAACAAGAAAGGACTTGTTTGGGGCAATGAGAGCAGTAGCAGCAGCATTTGCGTTATATCGTTCGTTCAGTCTCAGTGATACAACGACCATCATTGTTCCATCATATCCGACAGGAACGAGAAGACTGTGCTACGATTGTTTCGTTCTTACTTTAATTGCAGTCGGCCACTCTTCTACTGTAGCTCGTCGGTAAACGAGGACTCACGTTTGATGCGCTATCCATCTACGGAAACAGATGTCAGAAAAATTAACAAAAGTTTGATTTGTTCTATCCTGCTATTTTGCTTTATACTACTGAGCTAGGGCTATTGGACTCATCAATCTAGAAGTTGGGCTTCTGACCCCTTTTACACTTGCCCAGAGGTACGCACAAGTGGAGTATCAGTACCTGCCGTATGGTCAAATGTATTACAACATTGCATGTGTTACTTCAGTGTGTGTCTATGTGTTTTGTGTGAGTATGTGATAATTATTGACCGGCGATGATGATAAAGAGATGGACTCCATAGATGGCCGTCTCTTGTTGCTGGGCATATTAGAACGACGGCAAAGATGATGGCGCGTGGCTAGCAGAAAATCGAAGAGGGAAGAAGGACAAGATGGGCCGAAATAACGAGCAAATCCGTTAACGTAGCAATGATGTCCGCGGCCTTTGAGCGGTTTTTAACGGTAACAGCAGCTATCTCACTGGGCTGAAAAACGGTTTTCTCGGTCGCCTTGAGCTGGCAGAAATCAGTAGATTTGAATGACACAATGTGACAGCCATCGAAATTGCAAAAATATAAATGCTTTTGAAAATAACTCGGCGGAGCTCATCACCTACATGTATTTGCATATGATTATTTCTACATCTTGACTTGATGTCGTCCTGTAAGCTGTGTCCTGAGTTATTATGTACATATATTTACTGGTTACTACATGACAAAAAGTAAATAAACGGATGATAAGCACCGTTTACAAACGAACGTTTCTACACATTGTGAAAATATATATACTGTGATGCTTTTCGTTGGTTTTGGCATATTTTACAAATAAGCAATCCTGCATGCCGCATATATAGGTAGTTTTTCAAATATATGTATAACATACGCACTCCAATAGAAAATCTACTACGACATATTACATTAGATAAAAGTAATAATTATCTCCGCGGTGATTCAGTCGAACGAGCGACAGGGTTGGCTACCGTCGGCTCCACCTGGAAACGCCTGTCCATTTATTCGTGTTAATAGTCATTGTTATGATCGGCGTACGTAAACTCTGCCATAGATTTGTTTCCATTTACGTCAACGTAACAGCACGTGACCTCCCTCTGTTATTTTCTCGAAATTCGCTCAAAATACTGAATGTCCGATAAATGAGCTGTAGGGCGTTTTGTCGTCGACGAGTCCCTTGTGTTTCTACCAGCACCGCTTCGTTTGTGGACGCTTTCGTACGTTTACCTACACTGAATTTCGACTCTAACAGAAAAGAACGTATAACCATTTTTTCTTTGCGCTATTCGATCTCCGTTCGACTCGGTGAATATGAAGAACAGCCTTCGTTTAAGTAACAGCGAGAGATCATGAGGCTTTGGAAATAATAGATTAATTACGGGGACGGGTTGATGACTCTTTTCTTTCAAATATATAATTACTATATATAATGGAAACGAAGTAACATGCGTCTCGTTCTACGACAATTATTGACATAGACATTCGAATTTATATACTTAACTCTTCAAAATACGATCCACTCGAACATCTCCTATAGCCGTTGCTGACGACAATGGCATGGCAGCGATGACGCGTATATATATATATGTATATATAGCAAGGAAGCAGCAATGAAAGCCAAGAACGAGCCCGTTAAGCCGAATCGGCGCGCTGGTAAGCGTCAGCGGGGAATCGGGCATCCATCGATCTGCCTGAGCGTCCGATCTCCCCTGGCCTTTTCTTCTATTACCCCCGAGCATCGTTTCAAACCGGCTATATATGTCTGTGATGACGACAACGCCAAAACAGCAGAAGCAACTGACGCCAACCAACCAGCCAGCATCAATGTATATTGGTTGTATCGGTGGTGACGGCGGCTGGCATAGTGACGCAGCTCTACTTTGCTTCTTCGCTGCGTCGTTCTAATCTGCCTTTTCTCCGACGCTAATCTTCAGTGTTTGATGAACAGTCCGGTTCAAACAATGGAACGAATGAATCAACCAAATGGACGGCGACGGCAGCAACCCCACAGACACAACGACGATGTGATATATCCTCTATCTACGTTGATCATCGTCCATCGTAACGAATCGAGAGCCAGCGGAAGATCATGCCGCAAGAATCCCACGAATAGTTTTTCTTCATTCTCGCGCCACCTACCACTGGACAAGTGTCCATTGCTCGTCCTCATTAGTTTAATCTGCTCAGATTTGACTTGTTGCGGCTAGAGAGTATGTTTAGAACTGACCGGCCCTACCAGAGACCTTACAATGGTGTCTCGGCGAACGGACGAAGCCTGATTCGGGGGACAGTGCGGCAGTGTGAGACGACAGCTCTGGCTAGTTTGTGCTAGCAGAGATGCTCCTACTGATTTTTAACAGTTCGCTCTCGACGTTTTTACGCAAAAAGATCCAAAGTTGAGATGATGCCAGCGAGACGTGTGGGGACTTCGATGTCAATCGCTCGAGTTGTCGTCCATTCCCTTCTCCGAACGCTGTCCTTGTCAGGTGTTTGACTGTCAAACGTTTAAAGTAAACGCGTTCGTGCGTCACCCTTTAGGCTTGTCTTGTTCTGTTTTTTGTGCTTGTAGTTCATGTTATGCGCGCTCGTTGGTCCGGTGTAAAGTCCAATTTAGTTATATAATGGGATTAGCAGATAAAATCAGCTACGTACGCACGAGCGTGCCAATATGTGTATCAATGACGGCGAACCCCCTTTTGGTAGGCAACGTAAAGGCGAAACGCGTTAGACTGAAATAAGATAACCAGGAATAATAAGTGTGGTATCGATCGTCGCGGTCGAGGGGGTTGTCGAATAAGTATCACCAAAGTATAGAAGAAATAAATCTAGAATTCGAACTTAAACAAATATTTCATGGACATATCATACAAAGTTATCGTTATATAGCCGTTAGCTATTAACGCATTTCTTTGGGGCCGCGATACTGCGCATCGATTATGCAAGACTAGAAGAATAGAAGTTGTTGCTACACATTTCAATCTTCTCCCAGCATTCGATAGCACGCGTACACCAGCAGACGATTCAACTGCGCAGAAAACAGCTTCATTAACTGTCGCCAAATAATTGCCAATAACCTGTGTGAATAAAGAAGGCCATTTTTTCTCTGATTGCCTACAACTAGAACGTTTGCTTGCCCTGATTCGCTGTGAGACCGCAGTCCAACATGCCGCTTTATCACTGGATGAAGCCAGCGTCGCTGCCACCTTCATCATTCTTAACACCGCAAGCACCAGCGGAAGGCAGCGTCAGAAGTAGCGAGTTTTCACTGCTCATTTTACAACAGTTTCGTATATATTTTGTCTTGAATATGAAAAAAAAAAATTATATATATATATATATATATATATATATTTTTTTTTTTTTTTTCTCTCTATATATATATATATATGAGAGAGAGAGAGAGAGAGAGAGAGAGAGAGAGATAAAATCGTTCTTGCGAAAATGATTTTCGCTATAGGCTATTCGGCCGGATAACTGGTTGCATTTTGAGCTTACCTTCTGTACATGGTCAGATCCGTATTGCTTTCGAGACTGCCAGCAGCGATTACCATTATTCCTATTGTTGCTGGTACAGTCAATATGCATATATATGTACATACGAACTTTGTTATGTTCATGTTCTAACTCGTCCGTTCTATTCTACGCCCAGTCGTTGTATCGGTTTAGGTCCTTGTATAGCGCGCTCTTTGAGCGCTGGCGTTGCGCATCACCGTCGGGTACGTTACTGGAAATTTGAAAAATGTAGGGTGTTCCTGTCTGTCGTCCCCATCTTCGTCACAATGTCTGAAATCTTGTGTCCCGTACCAGCTATGGCATAAAGCGCGATACGCTCTTTCCTCGCTGCCTCCGTTACAGCGAATTTCTAGCTATAAATCAGATGGTGGTTGGGGATGAAGTTATTTGAAGTTGGTGGCTGCAGCAGCTGTAAGCATGACCGTAGATACTAGTCGTGTCCACGGCGGCCCTCGAACCCCTGTCTCTCCATCTTGGTTTTTATCGAGCTCAATGTAATGACTACGAGAAAAGTGGGTCGGCCAGCGAAGAAGTTATCGAGTCTTGTGATGTACTAGTTGTTGAAATATTTATCCTGCGCATTCAAGCCGCCATCTTTCGTGTACAGGAGCAAGGAGTGTTTGATGGGCGTCCGAAAACGCAGCGGTACAGATACAAGTAATACCTGACAACGCTACAAGCTGTCCATCATCCCGAAGGAGACAGACGACGCGGCTGATCAGGTCAACAATGCTATCACAACGAAGTTAGCAATCACAAACATAACAACATCACCCTTAGCAATGGCAACGACGAAAGCTGATACGTTATCGAACGGTCAAGGGCGTTATGAAGGCGACAGAGTACGTAGAGCTGGATAGGATTACACGTTTTTAAGTGCGCATGTGCTTCTATTGGGCAAGGTAGCACGCGGGTTTACAATTTGATCATGTTGAAATTTTTGTCGACAGCGGCCATCCACAGTGCGGCGACTAAACGTAGCGTTTGTCGAAACTCTGTTTTCTTACGGGCGAAGGGTAGCAAATGATATAAGGAAAATGAGGCAGGAAGGTGGGCTACAAGGAAATGCAATGAGGCTTTCTCTATAAAGAGGTTTATTGTTTCTTGAGTCCTGCTGGGTAACTCTGAATGGCCATCATTCGATGGGAAGAAGTATTTGTCCTATAATGTGTGACATCATATTATCATTCAACTTTAAGAAATTCTCTAATCCAATGTTAACGAACGTCAAGGCATTGTGCTGACTCGTCTAATACAGTTTGTGAGATCATTTTGGCTGTCATCTCCCATTATTATAGTTATTCCTATACCAGCCGCAGCTTTTTGCTCAAAGACAATTATAAGAAATATCGTAAAAAAAATATATATATATATATATATATACAACTTAGTTACGTTGTAACTTATCACTAGCGCTGTCCAGTCACACAAGGCAAAATGTATAAATATCTTTCGCTCAGAACTCGTGTTTTTTTCATTTGTCGATTTCAATCCACTCTGCTAGTGAGTGCATGTTTGTTAAATTATTAAAAAAAGTTAATTAAGTATTAAAAAAAAATATGTCGTCATTATAGTCACAGTCAGATCTACTTTTGTGATGAGAATTGACGCTCATAATCGTATTTGTCTCGATTTTGTGCTGCCGTATCGTGGATCTTATCTGGATATTTCAGCAATACCATCAGAAGGGTTAGAGATGGCAACCAGGCCTTAACAGCAGATCGTGCCATATGTATATAGTTCTAGTAGAACATTATAATAGTTGTCTATGTTTTGCCAGTTAGTTTTTAGTAATGGATTGACTTGTCGCTGACGCCACTTCGCTCACCTCAAGCCAGTCATCGTCGTTGCGTCTTCATGCCCACATCCGCACACATTATATATATATATATATATGATAGCTAGCACGCGTATCACAGTGTGCGTGAGTCTCAGCCAAAATGCACGACCGTTGGTGCAATATATCATTCAACTCGGTAAAGGAAGGCCGGCCGTGCGTATTGCTCTCTCTCGAGCCTACTTTGCAACGCTGTTCTAGTAGAAATAGTTCGGATGGCAGCAGCAAGTGAATTTGGTCCAGCAGTCATCACCGACACGGAACGTTCTTGTTGGTGGCTTTGTATTTCAATTACGGCGCGCTCATCAATCAGCGTCGTTGGTCGCGGTGCACGGGACGACTAGCGTCAATCCATTGCGTCGCATAAACTCCTCTGACGAGCGTCGAAAAGTAGCCGAAGTAGCAATAGCAGCATTTGATTCCGACTAGTGGTGGCAAGGCTATGGAGAAGACGCCCGCTGAGGAGATCATTTAAACGGGTGAGTCTGGCTGACTCGTCCGTTTGTTAGCGTTTGGCCTATTTTCCTTGAGTGTAGCCCCTATTGTTTCTTCATAGTATTTCATTAGAGCGCCGCTAACGCAGGCCAAGCTTGGCGGTGCTCAAGTAGTTTCTGCAAAATGGAAACAGTGAACGTCAAGAATCATATGAACAGGCACGGGGCGGGACACGCAGGCAAAGTTACTATTGCCGTAATTGCAGAAGGGCAAGGACGACATTGATAGGCATTCGGGAAGTTACGCAACTCGACAAGAAATTAAAGTCACCGGTTCGAAACCGGTAGCCTTCCGTGTCCGTAGTTTCAGTGGTTTGTCCTGTCAGCTATATTCGAATAGTGATTAATTTGCACGAAGGCATCGTAAAGGCTGTCGCGCATTGGTTGGACTTATGAAGATGTTTTCATCAGGCTACGTTTGTCTGAGACAGAGTCTTCTTCGTTGTTTACTTCCTGGTTGATCATCATACGAAGATCGCCTGAACTAACTATCCACCGCAAAAGAATCAGAATAGGAGGTTATTTTAGAAACCATTCAACTCCTGTATTAAATCCCGAAACACGTAGGTGAGTTGAACGAATGACTGTGACAAGCCCGTGACTTCTGCGATGATCTGCCAGACATCACTGCGTTATGGATCGAGACGTTTTCTGCTTTTCGTCGTGCCGATGCGGTGCCGGCCATCGTCGCGCCCACCAATCGTACAACGGATATGCGAACGTCTGCAGTGCTCAGCGCCGCGGAAAGGAGCCAGCAAAGTGGAGACCCTTTCCCTTCCATTCAGCGACCCCAATGAACGGATCTACGAAAAGAGGCAATTCTGAATTGTCGAGTTCTTTTAAACTTAGCTAACGACTGAACTAGCTATTTTTAAATAATAGCTAACTTGACAGCTTAGTAAGCCCAATGTAACGAAGAACTTTCTGCAAAATTACCCCATTGCTGCCCAGTTGCCATTTCTGATTAGAATAACGGAACTAAATACTGTGCCGATAGCAACAAGGCGGTAGGCAATTGAAAGAGTGCTTCGAAGTAAAGGGAATTTTCTTTAGATATTGTTGTATTATAACTATCTATGTTATCATAGATAGACGTTTCATTATATATGTTGACTCGCAAAGCTAGCTATCGCTGGATACGTAAGCAGTCTATTATGCATAAATGATAGCATTCTCTAGTAAGGTCTCGTAGCTATTGTAAAGCCGTTCGGTGCCCTTTTGTAGTTGGTATCACTATTGTATGGCACCATAGAGTAATACTGCCAACCCCATTGGGCATCAACCGTCACTGTGTTCACTTGTGGGTTTACGTATATGCGGCGAAACTCTATGGGTGAACGCTATTGCGCTGCTTTGGTGAGCGCCGATCTTGGCGATGGACGGTTTAGGCCGATGAACGGTATACCATGAGAGCACTTCGGTGATGTTAGTAATGGCGTACCATCGTCACTATGGCATCAGCGATTGATCTGAAGAGAAACGAAGGGTCTCTGCTGGTCCACGCTCATCCGTCTGATTTAGCCCAAATTAGCCATATCTATGTAGACAATAACAGACGGCTCGGAGCTCTTTCTATTGAAGAAGATCAGATTAGATGAGGGTTATTGTCGACTTCTAGTGAATCACCGCGCCGCTGTATGTGGTCGAAGCATTGCGCCACTAACACCCTAAACACCTCCGCCATCTCACAATTTGGTCATCCAGTCAGGGCGTCAGAAGGGCTACCCGACGCAAAGGGAAAAGCAGCGTCTCGAGGCTAATGCAGCTAAAATACTTGGGTATTCTTTCCATCCAGTTACAATATTGCTATGGTAATCTTCGTTCTTCTTACTCCTCTTGTCGAAACTTGACCCTAACGTGCTTTATCGGAGGCGCCTTCAGGTATCTGTTGCCACGATTACAAACGTAATGACGTGATGAAGACGACGGCCTACGCCCGATAGGGGCATCATGTGTTCATTACATTCGAACATAATTATGAAAAGTTGCGTTTACGACAACTGAGAAGTCGTCAGTGTCTAGGTGCTGCCGGCAAAAGCCACTTACATCAAACTCGAGTATCTGGGGGTTCCGTGGCCGATATGGCGAAAGCGAACATCGAAAACTGTCGCTATTAATACATCAGCCTGACTCTTTCAAGTGGTGACCTAACGGCGTGGGCTCTTTTGTTGGTTTGCCACCACCCTACGTTGGCGAGACATCACTGAACACTATTATTCCACAGTCATAGCATTGGTTCCATTGAGGTAAATCTTTTTCATAACGTTACCAATAATTACCATGCTACGACTGCTGAAACTGACGATGACAATTATCTTTGCTGGAACCGCTGCTACTACTTCTCTAGCTGCTACTCGAATCGGCATCGCAAGCGCAGCGATACGAACAGATGCACATTTGAAGGGGCATAGGGCGACGTAAGTGCGATCATTGTGCCACTGGGGTGTCCCGTACTGGAAAACAAAGGGAAAAAGTGAAACGAACATTTTTGCATTAAGCCGATGCTTGGCTTAATTATAGACGATGATGATCTTACCGCACATGTGTATACCTTTTTAGGTATCGTGCGTCTCTGGCGAGAGGCCTTCCGTCAGCAGTGGTTGGCCGATCGGACAGGCCTTGCTAATGGTCTCTAGTTACTGAATTTTCGTATCGCCTGCACGAAGATGGCTACTAGACAAAATGAAAGAGCACGCCTATTCAAAACAACAACAACAATGGATACAATAGGGTCCGGAAGGTCGGAAGGTGGCAGCAGATAGCTTTAGGTGGGGTTTTTCGTTCAGCTCGATTTTCACGTATTCGTCTACGTTATTACACACATCTATCGATGAAACATCATCTAGAAACAAGACAACACTTGTCAGGAAATCATATTAGCAGGACTAGATACGTCAAAGGCGATAGTTCCTGTATCTTTTCATGCAATAAATATAGCATCATTATGGTTCACCATCTTAGTGATGCTGTTAATTGGCGTTGCAGAGAAATAGCAAAAAAAATGATGCTTCTGTTTGATTCGTGTATACACGCACATTTACATATAAATGGTGGATCTTTCTTAACGCATACTTGTCCAGATTTCGTGTTTGTTGGAGCGTGTGGCATTCAGATAGACTCTAGTTTTTAGCATGGTCAATATTTACTTATGCTCTTAGCTGTTTTATCTCAACTGTAATGAAACTACGCTTCCTACGTGTTCACGCCTAGTTAAATATCAGAATAGGTCAACCGGGGAAGAAGGCCAAGCCTTGCAAAATATTCTTCTACTGGCAGTCATTTTCGCGTCGAATTTTTATGGCTCGCACAGAAACATAGTCCGATGTAATCACTGAAAAACCAGTCTCCTTCAAGTAACGGAGATAGCATGTAACAGCAACTGCCGCCTTCCCAAGCAGAAGTGAGCAAACCGTATCATTCGACTTCGCGGTACCCTTCATGACCAAATGAACACGAGCTCGACGTCGTAAAACTTGCGGCAGAAAAAGCATAGCATGGATAAGAAGTGCAGCTTCATTTACCACATACATGGGTTGCACTATAGTAATTACACTATTGTGAAACCAGGTTAGAATACATATAGTCATGTGTTTTTAGGCATCGTTGGCGATGCGTATCATGCAAGCCGATTTGTGCAAGAGAATGGAGACGTTCTTGTTTTAGAAAATCTTTGTAAGTCTTCGCCTCAACATGAGCGGGGCGGGGGGGGGGGGGGGCAAATGAAATACTTCGACCTCTCCCTGCAGATGATTCTCTGTTACGTTACTTCATTGAGAATTCCGCATCTGGCCTATGTGATGCTAAGCCGCGCATTTGATTACCTCTTTCCTCAGTACAGTCGTTCCTCGGTCTCAAGCGCTCGCATATATTTTTCCAGCTGCGACAGTGGCTTTTTTTACGACCTGTTTGGTTGCTTGCATAAGATCTGTCACACTTTGCATAACGTAACCTGATTGTACGCATTGTGTATGCGTCTATCTGAAGTGCAGAAACAGTTGTCAGTTTTGCGGACATGCAGCTTCAGTATCGGCAACAATCGGTATCTAGCTGGCAATGCGCGATCGATTTCAGTAAGGGATAAACTTCTTTTGTTCTTGCACCTATGTATATATATATAATATCATCAGCAGCATCACCTTGAGCCATCGGCACTATATCTTGTTTCTGACTCTATCACAGGAGTTCATGTTGTGTGAATATAGTACAGACGAAGAACGGAAGAGAATAGAAAAATGTGTTTTAATTCGCGTTACGAGGTCATCTGCCGGTCCAGGACGACGCGCTGTAGCCAGTAAGAGAAATTTTCTGTAGCTTTACCCTGCGTGCGTGGCTCGAAAACGATATGCCTTGGTATTACAGCTAATCTATTCTATATTTCGAAGCCTCAATGAGAAAAAAAGCATCCGGCCGTTAGTGGCGGGCTCGCAGAGGTAGCCAAGCATTCGTTAGGTCGTGGCGAGGCAAACAGCTTGCAACGGTTTTACCACGATGTCGTGGTTGGACTTGAGCTCGATTTCCCGTTTACGCTGCCACTTCTAGGTCTTTGCTCCTTCGCTTGCATGGCACGCGAGTTGGTCATCGAGTTTACATTACAGCGTCCCACCGGGAGGGGGACTAGCATACTAACTACATGTCTGAACAGATTATAAGATAGGAATACACGATCGCACAAACGCAGACGGAAACTTTGTAACACATTACGCATCATTAACGGAAGACTACCAACCATCTTTGCGGTGTCCACGGCTTAAGTCGTAAGTCCGTCCGTTGTTACATATCTGGTGTATGGACCGATGAAAGAAATATGCTGGAGCCACTTGTTCGACGAGACTTTTGCCGGCGAGATGCTAAAAGAATTCTAGACCCAAGTAACTAGCCCAAAAACCTAACACGCACCTAAGTGTGGGATAAGTAATGTGCCACTTCAATGGAATTCTGGAAACAAAAATATCGCAGAAGTACTTTCTAAAAATAGGCTTTTTCCTTAGAAAAAAAAATTACCAATTGATTACAGTACTAGACCTACTGGATAGCTCGTATAGGTTTCCTATAGAAAATTTTGTAGCACCGAAAACTTACAACTAGAAGGTATTAGTCTTGTTAGGTATATAAAAATTGATGCGTTCAAATCAGTTATATTATAGAAAATAAAAAAAAAAAACATGTTTTGGCGCCTAACAGTGGAAACAATCAACCTAAGAAAAAGCATTAAGTGCCAGGTATACCGCAATCGTTGCGTCTAAACAAAGAAACGCCGGTTGAAAATATCCTTGCAAATGAACATCTATCTCTATATATATAATTGATTAAAGTGAACGGGAGAAACGTTCCATAACTGCCTATAAGACAATAATACAACATCACCATTTCAGTACCCCCCGATGCACAAACACATCCTATCTAGATTTGCGATTGAGTTTGTTATCACCGCCAGCTTCAAAACAATCTAATGGACTAACTTCTGTGCCTTACTTTTCTGTACATCTGATCCTGTATCGAATGCCAGGACACCGCCTATCGTGATTCTCGCAAGTGTACCTTGCTCTCCTATTGTGCCTTCATACCACTATTGTACACGATGTGTGGACAAAGTCTTCTGGTCACCTTGAAAGGCTAATGGGGCGGCCGTTGCCGCGGAGGCTATTGGAAATCCCTTTGTGGAGATGAACATTGGTGGCGTAAAGTTTCCCGTGAAAGCGAAAAAGTCCATAAGCTGTGCGTTGCTTTACGGCCTGTTTTGTGTGCCCGACGCTCTAGCCATTGTGCATGTGTGTGCATGTTCGTATGTGCGTGTATCCATTAAGCTATCTTGCTTGTTGCAATTTTCTCCACAATTTCGTTGACTACTGCCATTGGTCGGGTTTGACCGGCGTGCCCATCAATTTGCGTGTCTGTGTTATCATTACCAGTCTCGAAAGCCATAGCTTTCGTTACGGCAGAAATTAAGAACGCGATCACGGGAAAGAGACGAGACACCAAGCAGTACCAATACGGAAACAAACGACAATAAAAACATCATCCAAATGGAAAATGGTTTACATGTAGCATTGTGTGTACCTCTTACGGCAGCGGCAGCAGCGCGAGTGGCTAAATTTCGTAAAGAGAAATTGACGTTTTTATGGGTTGCAGTAACAACTCGTAGAGGTGTTGGCAACGATCGCATAGCCATCACCTCAACTCGTCGCGGTCGAACGACAGCACCGCACGGTGCTGTCTGCAAGAAAGCGATTGGATTCACCCTCAGCTGATCTGTCTGTCTAAACGTCTACGTATACATCTACCCTCCAGAACACGCGAGGCATGACGGATACGAGAGTTTCATTATAGAGTCGCTATTGGAACTGGTTCGTTGTCGGTGTTGACAGACGCAGATGGATCACGCAGATGACGCGCGTAAGATACCAAAAGTGACCGATACGACGCGGAAAATAGGCAAAAATCACACTTGTCTCATGATCTATTATATATGAGAGTACTATCGAACGGAGCTGTAAGCTACGTCCGTAGGCAATGTCTGATCGAGATTATGTCGGAATATTAATATCGCGCATTCAATAATACCTCTAGTACCGGCTTGGATTATCGTGCCGAGATAGGAAGCGGTCAGCCTATTTCACAATGATACAACGTCCGAATACCGTACGTAATTGTACATAGCAGGTGCGTGTAGAGAGAAACGGGAAAAAGAATGATCTTTGACAAATACGCTTAACGAACGTAGTATTGATCGAAGGCTACGTGTATGATACATCCAAGAATACATCAGAGAGCATAAGGCCAATCGATTATATCGTAGAATGAATCGAACATCAATTGTTTCGTACAACATTCATCTGACGAATATATATATACAGCACATATATATATACTTGCTCGCTAAACCTTATAAGCCCGATGCTATCAGTTCTTATTATATATAAGGGAACTTTGATTTGTACTAGCTAAGATAGCTGGCTGTGCATAATACATGTGTGTCGTCTAGGCATATATCCATCTTGCCCATAAACGAGAAGGTTCGAAAGCAATAGGTCGTTGACTATGAGCTCCGTCAGGCAAACAATGTTCGTCGTGTGCTTGTATGGTGAGAAACGGCGTTCTGCTGTTCTGTATTGCCGTTTCATTGTCCAAGCAATGCGCCACCCAGGGTAAAGCTGACCTCTGCCTACGGGGCCGTGTTATATTCTGAAGAGAATTTAATAAAAATCGTGTTACCTGGTAATTAATCTTTAGTGTAATTAAAACGAAACTCTATCTAGCGACGAGCAAAAGCGCGTTAGGAGTGGCAACCCGCCATCTCTCGTCTCACCATCATCCACTCATAGAAAGAAGCAGGAACAACTTAGGTACATACAGTGGACACTGATGCCACCGGTAAGAGACTCACCGCTCTCTTCGATGAAATGGCTCGTGCATGCAAAGAAGGGAAAACGATCATTTTTCACCCGTAACTTACTTCTACCTGTACCTCAATGCCCCTACCTACAAGTAATGAAGCGTAAACTATGTAGGCACAGCGGGTGATCTATAAATTTAAATAATTCTACTTATTTAGAGGTAGGAAATACGCATGCAGCCTTGTGGAATGAACAGGAACCAGATGGATGTATGAGCAAAACAACAGGGCACACAACAACAACGGAACATTTTACCCATGTAATAATTTTAATGTTCAATTAGTATTTGTATAACTGTTGGAAATGTCCTTTTGACCACATTGTGTCAACCAGCCGCTACTTTAGCTCTATTTATTATCAGTGTTTACCAGAATTTAAAACCAGTACTGACCAACCGGCGAAATGATCCGTCAGTAAAATTGGTAGTAGCAATTGCCCAATAAATATCAGTCTCGTTATTGTCTCTTTTCTAAAAAGTAAAAGCACTATTATCATTTAGATGGAAGTCGAGCTATCAGACCGCAACGAGCCAGTAGGAGTAATTAAATAATCGATGTGAGGTTTGAAGTAAGCAGTGAAGCAGAGGCTTCGACCAGCTCAGGGTAATCGACAACATTGGGGTAGCGCATCGTTTACGTATTGGGCCGCACCGTTTTCAATGTAGAATATCAGAAAAATACTAACACAGTTAGAGGTAGAACTGCATCGAGCACAATACAATAGATTATACTTGGCGGTTACTGATTCGATGAATGTGACCCATAATATTTTCGTGTGGGTTTCCGTTTATGTCATAGGCGAGGTGCTGTTCATTAATGGTAATTCTCGATAGTCGCCACGGCCCTCGCCAGTGCCGTTCAGCCATTGGCGAGGCACTGACCGTGTGTGAAAATGACGGCTTTTTTTTGACGGACGACGCTCCGACCGATTATCATCAGAGAAAAACGTCTTGGGAGAATCTCTCTTATTAAATACCCGCCTCACGTTCAACAACGTGAAGAAGCAGAAGTTCGGCGGCAGAGTCCGTTCCACTGTTGTAGCCGAAGGCGTAATGTCTTGGAGATTGATTGCCCCGACAGCCCGTAGCTTACTTTAAATATTCATTACTTTAAATAATAATACCATTATATATTAACAGGGGAAAAATGTAAGTAAATATCAAAGGCAAGCTTCTTTTTTTCAGCCACTTCATTTTAGTAATTAGCGTTAACTAATTTAGTATCATTGTTATAATAAACGAGTAAACTTTTATTGCTAATAGCGCCTGCATTATGAATAATTGAATAAATCAACTGAATTCGACGTCACTGGTTATTTTTTTACATTAATTTCTTTTATTACTATTATTTATTCTATTGTTGTTGTTGTTGTTGTTGTTGCCCTAGCTGTCACAAGATATCTGTTCTACGTTCTCGAATGGTGTTAGACGGTGTGGACATTCTATATTTTCCCTCTATTTGCTTTTCGATACGTTTAGATGTTTTCCCGATCATGTCCGGGCGTTCCACTATCACCCTTTAGTCATCGTATCCATAGTGTGCGTAGTAGACGACATATATAAACGATACATTTTTAAGTTAAACTACCTAAAAAACCTTTTTCCTCTCGTACGTAGCAATAACAACAGAACGAATAACTGTAGAGATGTATATCACTAATATCCAATAGATCAGTGGTTAGGTTCATTCAGACGGCAGCCTCGGTTTTCAGGTTCATGGTAATAGCGATAAGACATGCAAACACAGACATTTCCAATGGAGAATATCTATAGCAAGCAAGAAAGGATTCAGGAACGTCAGACCAAATTATGGCCGTCAGTAGCTTTTTATCAATAGTATTTTGTTGCCGAACCATTTGCCTGCGGGCGTGTCGTGATCGAAGAAGGACTCGACTGCAGATCCTTTGATTTTATCATTTTCTTCCTACTATCGCCGTAAAACATAGCAGCCGTCGCTTTTGATGATGACTTAGGTGTCGATGGGGATGGAGAACGCGAGTATATGCCACCCTGGTGGCAATAAAATAATAATAATAAGGCGTGGAATCGTCCGGCTTAATTGCGTGCAGTACAATGGCGCGGCGATCATACCTTAGGGGAATATTCATAGAAAATCACTTTGGTTGCCCAGAGGACCTCGTCAGTCGCCCCGACACGTCTGTAGAGCTCAAAGGTGCCTTAGAGAATTACCTACATGACGTGTATTTGTTTATGCATTCTATAGTAGACAATAATAGGTGTTCTTCTGGTCTATAATGTTTTCTTTTGTGTATAATGTGTATAATTTTTAACAAACGCGACCCGTTCATAATGAAAACCCGTGGTGACAGTCAGTTCGATTAGTCATCGCCTCAAAACGGGCGCCTTCGCGGTAATTCTACGCTAAATTTACACGGGCTCGTTTTCGATTACTAAACCGAAATCCTCGTTAGGACCTATGCGCACATTGAGCTTTAAGCTGACGGACTTCGCCTTGAAAATGATAAAAAAAAAAAAAAAAAACAAGGCTTATGTATTACTTTGATAATAGTCTGCTTTTTATATTAACAGGAAAATTATAAATGCGTCATCGGGTCTCCTACGTCCACCACGGTTACCTTCTATTAATTACTGTTATTATTTTGTGGAGGGTATTGCCCTTCTAGCTCGATACCTATAACGTACAATAATGCAAAATGTCGATTGACGCTATTTGGAGTACGTTATCATGGATATCTCCGTATACGTATGTCGTAGGTATAGTTAGGTGTAGGTTATCCGTTATATAACGTTCCAACTTGAAACGGTTCTGGATGGGATTGTTCAGTTTTGGCGGACCCATTGAAAAGCAAACAGGCAAACGGTTACAAACAAGCCAATAGCAGATCTTGGATGAATATAGACCGATGATGCATGCACATAAAAAGCATGGCTCACCCATTTGAAGAGTGGCTACCAGTACAAGCGTTGTAATGACGGTACATATGTTGTGGATAAAGTCTTCGTTGCTGATTGTCATTTGTCGTAAGAAGTCTTCAAACGGCCAGATCAGCGCGTATAGTTGTACCACTGGGTATAATCACAATATCACTTTACCATCACAATGCAAGCACGCTACAATAGAGATACGCCTACACATAGTCGCTCGTACAATTTCTACTTCTTATGTGTAGCATCGGTGTCCGCAATATCAACTGGGTTCTGCGTGGTACAACGAAATGCGTCCTAAACATTGCTAGCCGATGTAGTTCCGTCATGAAGTCGTGGTCAACTAAAGTAATCGAAAAGATCAGGAAGAGGAGGAGAAGAAAAAGAAGAAGAAAAAAAATCCATTTTTAATTTTTAAGATAGCACTGAACAGATGCTCTCTAGCATTTCAACTCTCGATTATACCTAGTTGCCTAATATAAAAACGAGTATAGTATATGAACCGCTAATTGATAACTACTATGTCTTATCTGGGTAGTGTAGGAGATCCGTGAAACTCGTTAACACAATATAGCTTATATTAGATAAAGCTACGTAAACTTTAGCTGGTGTCGTACGAAAGGGCCCGATACGTGTAAGGTGAACACGTGCAGGACGACCTAATCCGATTGTGTTTAATCGAGACGACCATCTGTGTACGGAAAAAAAAAAAGTGAAATCCATTAACATCTCGCTTCATTTGACCTATTTTAAACGAGGAGGGACTAGAAAAGTTCATATGCCTCATCGTATGACACCTGTCAAGCTACAATAGTCTAAAATTACTCATGAATACAAAATTGATTCGAATCCAATTAGGACCTTTTTTTTTTTAAATCTGTCGCGACTCGTCCAGCGAAGCCACTTTGTCCTGCTCAGTGCTGATTAGAGACGAACTAATTTTCTACTGGTTTAGCAGAAGAACTTACTCCAAAAATCTAACTTTACCTCAATGAACGTTCACTTAGAATCACTTTTACGAGCAGTTGTTAACAGCATGCGGACAAGCAACAGGACGAATGATCTGTACGTTTTAATTATGCTATTTAGAAAAAAAACTACATGTGCAGGTAGTAAAGACGGTATTATTAAACGCGTTCTCATAATTTAGCTCTAAGCGGCAGCGGTAGTGGCGTCAGTTTGATTTTCTATCTTGTTTGCGTTTTCCTTTAAATCGCTTCCTTGGGATTGTTTGTGTAGCAGCAACAACAGCAGCAGCAGCAGCAGCAGTACACTGTGTGATACTTCACTGTGTCAATGCTGCGCTCTCAGCGTTCGTTCGACGATTTTTTTGTTTTTGACCAGCTTAAAGTGTGGGTGTCTAGAGTAAATACGAATCGATCCTAGTAGGACGGCATGACTGCGCGTACGAAATCCTGCTGCAGATTCTTGTCGATCGATAATGAATCATCGTCCGCAGCCGCATCATTGGATCTTATTCATTTCAACTACTATTATGTGTCGAATGCTGCTGCTGCTGCCTCTCGCAGCGTGGAGTTCCATGGAGCGCTCCGGCGGAGTAAGGTTCGATCGTGGTGATAGACGCAGCAATTGGAATTGGAATGATTTGCAGGTTTGATGTATGAAGTACAAAGTGGCATTTTATTCAGGGACGAAGATACTAATAGCGCCGTTGCTGTCGCAATCCGAGCGATATATCGTTTCGTCTACTTCTCATGCTGCTGCTGCTGCTGTGGTTCCTTTTTTCCTTGCCCTTTTAGTGGTGAGAAAACTGACGACGTATGGCCACTCGCTAGTAGCAGTACAGCCGCGATGACCATTGTTACCAACAGCGTCGAAGTAATCCACGGATCTGAACGGATAGATTAGCAAGGCCAACGGCCATAGCAGTCACTCGATGACGTTTAATAGAAGGACGTTAGCAGCGATATGGTGAAACCTGTGACCGGTGCAACCTGCTGATTTTCTTGAACGCGCGTATGTTCTACGCTACGATTGTTTGTCTCTGCGCGCCAGGTACATGGCTCTCTATTATTGATGTTCATAGTGATAATGTCGTTGTTGTTGTGGACGGCGATGATGCTCGTGATAATTATAATGATGATAACGACAAAATGGCGCGCTATATGATGATAGGTGGTCGTCATTACGGGTCCTCTTTGGGTGTCCGTGTTTAGGCCAATCGGTGTCTAGGACCAGTGCGGGTACGGAAGTGACTGCATCGAGGAAAGACCCCACAGATATACCGTGGCACACCGACATGCATGCGGATCAGGCGGTCACTTACAATACGACACAGTAAGAATAGAGAGCTAAAGGAGACGATATGGAGGAAGAACCGATTTGCGATGGATACCCTATTGAATATCATCCTCTTGGTGCATGCATCGAAATGAACGGTGATCACAACACACGCGCCGGTAGCGGCTCGCCAACGCAAAATGCCCTTCCGATCTAATCGTTAGTAAGTAAATGTTATTTTACGGCGACTGCAAATGATGCTCGTCTAGCTCTTTCTGGTAAAAACATGAATACACAAAGGAATGGCACATCGAATCGGAGAAACAGGCAGATCACATTTAAGTAAATCGTAACTAGTGTCATAACGGTGTAAGATACTTGAAAAAACAAAAGAGAAAAGGTACAATAGGCCCATGCAGGTACTGAGCAGTTGGCCTTTTCTACTACAAATGACGATTTATAAGAAAATTGGTAAACAGAACAAAAGGCCCACTCAACACAACAGGGACGGAATACAGATTCTCTATTATAACGCATGGACTGAGTCCAGTGTTACGAAGCTATAGGTTATATATATATATATATATATATATATATAGAATTGGTGTTAGAAATACTGAAAACGCCAACATCTATGCCCAATAATAGCGGGGGATTGAAAGTTAAACGGGTACGCTATGCTCTGCTTTATTATAAGGACACAGAGGATAAAAAAACAACTTCAAACAGTCCATTGGCATTGGTTCTATCCATACCGAACACAACAAACTCCGATGTCCTATAAGACCTTTCTTTCCAGATATAGAAAATTTCCATCTAGGAGAGAGCCTTACAAATGTGCAAATAGTTGTTCGTGCAGTGCTCTTTTATTTAAAAGAAATTTGACTTCTTTAATATATGCTCAAGATCTTCATTCTTATTTTATTTTCGCCCACCCCTACAGAACCGTGTTTCCGTAGGCTGAATTCTCCTTGGACACATTACAAGATGCTCCTAATTTCCTTTTTCCATCGCCTATTTTTTCGGTCCCTCGCAAGCTCCGTGTTGTCGCTAATCCGCTGCTCGTCTCTATTGTAGTTGCGGTGTGCGTTGTATTTATTTTTTCCCTAATCCTGGCAGTGTCGGACTGCCAGACGGACGCACCCATGCGCGTTTTTCGCCCGCCAGCGCAAAGCAAGTAGATACCACGGTCGTTGCTCACTGACGACGTCGCTGCTGGTGCGTTTGGTATAGATTTAGTCGGCCGCCAGGGGCAACGGCGGCGTCTAGCGCGTGAACCATGACGGAGCCGTCTATGGCGATTGTTGCATGGATCTTTCTTTTCTGTTTTGGCCTGTCGTTGCTTTTTCGGATGTCGTTGCTGCTGTTGACGACGATAATGTCGGATTCTGTTGAAGCTGATCGTCATCAACAGATCATATTGTGTATGCTGTGGTGGTAGTAATGTTGGGCTGTGATATGACTCTGACACCGCTAATAGGCGGTTATCACCTATCGCATCTCGGAGACGTGTCCAGCCACCGCCGGTTGGACAGCACAAGCAAGTCCGCCGAGCCAGCAAATAGGCCCGATAACAAGCGTCGACCAGCTGCCCAAGTGACTGCCCTGCCTGAAACAGAATAGCCAATGTCAAAGGCAGACTTATAGAACGAATGCGCTGCCATGAAAAGAGAAAAGTTAATACTGACAAACTCTTTCAGCAGCCTCCTTCGACTGCGTAGTGGTTGCATTTTCAGGAAAAGTCTGAGGTACGAAATTGTTAGCATGAAGTAAAAATAATTCGTACACAAGTGTCGCTACTACCTTCCTAGAACCGTTTGTGCTGTCCAGAAACCCAATCGGCAACAACGACAAGTTAATACTACCGTAGATGGTACAGGAACTGTGGCATAGAATAACGCTAGCAGACGCTTGCCCCGAAAACAGCAGAGGATAGAATGGTAGATAACAACAACCGCAGTAGAAGCACAACTTAATGGTTTGGCTCTTTTCATTGCCGTTTGAACTGCGGGCACCGGTCTCGTAACCGCAATTGACTCTATTATTGTTGTTGTTGTTGGCGGCGGTGGTGGTGGTGGTGGTGGTGGTGTGGTGGTGGTGGTGGTGGTGGTGTGGTGGTGGTGGTGTGGTGGCGGTGTGGTGGTGGCGGTGGTGGTGGTGTTC